>NC_057799.1:176820738-177088619 GCF_018294505.1 Triticum aestivum
TTATTCACCCTCTTTTTCGTTCGCCCTTTTTCTTGCTTCTTGTGTGCTTGTGTGTTGGATTGTTTGTTATGATGGCTCAAGACAATACTAAATTGTGTGATTTTTCCAATACCAACAACAATGATTTTCTTAGCACTCCGATTGCCCCTATTACCGATGCTGAATCTTGTGAAATTAATGTTGCTTTAATGAATCTTTTCATGAAAGATCAATTCTCCGGCCTTCCTAGTGAAGATGCCGCTACACATCTAAACAACTTTGTCGATTTGTGTGATATGCAAAAGAAGAAAGATGTGGATAATGATATTGTTAAATTGAAGCTATTTCCATTTTAGCTTAGAGATCGTGCTAAAACTTGGTTTTCATCTTTGCCTAAAAATAGTATTGATTCATGGAATAAGTGCAAAGATGCCTTTATCTCTAAGTATTTTCCTCCCGCTAAGATCATCTCTCTTAGAAATGATATTATGAATTTTAAGCAACTTGATCATGAGCATGTTGCACAAGCTTGGGAAAGGATGAAATTAATGATACATAATTGCCCTACTCATGGTTTGAATTTATGGATGATAATACAAAAAATTTATGCCGGATTGAATTTTGCTTCTAGAAATCTTTTAGATTCGGCCGCGGGAGGCACTTTTATGGAAATCACTTTAGGATAAGCTACTAAAGTCCTAGATAATATTATGGTTAATTATTCTCAATAGCACACCGAAAGATCTACTAGTAAAAAGGTTCATGCGATAGAAGAGATTAATGTTTTGAGTGGAAGATAGATGAACTTATGAAATTGTTTGCTAATAAGAGTGTTCCTTCTGATCCTAATGATATGCCTTTTTCTACTTTGATTGAGAATAATAATGAATCTATGGATGTGAATTTGTTGGTAGGAACAATTTTGGTAACAACGCGTATAGAGGAAACTTTAATTCTAGGCCGTTCCCTAGTAATTCCTCTAATAATTATGGTAATTCCTACAACAACTCTGAAATTTAATAAGATGCCCTCTGATTTTGAGACTAGTGTTAAAGAATTTATGATTTCGCAAAAGAATTTCAATGCCTTGCTTGAAGAAAAATTTCCTAAGATTGATGAGTTGGCTAGGAACGTGCATATAATTTCTCTTGATGTTGATTCTTTGAAACTTAGATCTATTCCACCTAAGCATGATATCAATGAGTCTCTCAAATCTATGAGAATTTCCATTGATGAGTGCAAAGAAAGAACCACTAGGATGCGTGCTAAAAAAGATTGCTTTATAAAAGCGTGTTCTTCTAGTTTTCATGATAATAAGGATGAAGATCTAAAAGTGATTGATGTGTCTCCTATTAAATCTTTGTTTTTCAATATGAATCTTGATAATGATGGGACTGGAGATGAGTCAACTTTAGTTAAAAGGCGTCCCAATGATTTGGAGTTTTTAGATCTTGATGCAAAAATTGGTAAAAGTGGGATTGAAGAGGTCAAAACTTTACATGGCAATGAACCCACTATTTTGGATTTCAAGGAATTTAATTATGATAATTGTTCTTTAAAAGATTGTATTTCCTTGTTGCAATCCGTGTTAAATTCGCCTCATGCTTATGCTCAAAATAAAGCTTTCACTAAACATATCGTTGATGCCTTAATGCAATCTAATGAAGAAAAGCTTGAATTGGAAGTTTCTATCCCTAGAAAACTTTATGATGAGTGGGAACCTACTATTAAAATTAAGATTAAAGATCATGAATGCTATGCTTTGTGTGATTTGGGTGCTAGTGTTTCCACGATTCCAAGAACTTTGTGTGATGTGTTAGGTTTCCATGAAGTTGATAATTGTTCTTTAAATTTGCATCTTGCGGATTCCACCATTAAGAAACCTATGGGAAGAATTAATGATGTTCTTATTGTTGCAAATAAGAATTATGTGCCTGTAGATTTCATTGTTCTCGATATAGATTGCAATCCTACATGTCCTATTATTCTTGGTAGACCTTTCCTTAGAACGATTGGTGCAATTATTGATATGAAAGAAGGAAATATTAGATTCCAATTTCAGTTAAGGAAAGGCATGGAACACTTTCCTAGGAAGAAAATTAAATTACCTTATGAACCTATTATGAGAGCCACTTATGGATTGCATACCAAAGATGGCAATACCTAGATCTATTCTTGCTTTTATGCCTAGCTAGGGGCGTTAAACGATAGCGCTTGTTGGGAGGCAACCCGATTTTATTTTTGTTTCTTGATTTTTGGTTCTATTTAGTAATAAATAATTCATCTAGCTTCTGTTTAGATGTTTTTAATGTTTCAATTAGTGTTTGTGCCAAGTACCTTTGGGAAGACTTGGGTGAAGTCTTTGCGATCTTGCTGTAAAAAACAGAAGCTTTAGCGCTCACGACATTAGCTACAATTTTTTTACTGGAGAGTGATTTTACGTTGATTCTTCTTTCAGATGATTAATAGACAAATTACTCACGTCCACCAATTTATTTCAGAATTTTTGGAGTTACAGAAGTATACGTTTGATACAAATTACTACAAAATGTTCTGTTTTTGACAGATTCTGTTTTTCGTGTGTTGTTTGCTTATTTTGATGAATCTATGGCTAGTATCGGGGGGTATGAACCATAAAGAAGTTGGAATACAATAGTTTAACAACAATATAAATATAGAATGAGTTCATTACAGTACCTTAAAGTGGTGATTTGTTTTCTTATACTAACAGAGCTCATGAGATTTTCTGTTGAGTTTTGTGTAGTGAAGTTTTCAAGTTTTGGGTAAAGATTTGATGGATTTTGGAATAAGGAGTGGCAAGAGCCTATGCTTGGGGATGCCCAAGGCACCCCAAGGTAAAATTCAAGGACAACCAAAAGCCTAAGCTTGGGGATGCCCCAGAAGGCATCCCCTCTTTCATCTTCGTCTATCGGTAACTTTACTTGAGGCTATATTTTTATTCACCACATGATATGTGTTTTGCTTGGAGCGTCTTGTATGATTTGAGTATTTGCTTTTTAGTTTACCACAATCATCCTTGCTGTAAACACCTTTTGGAGAGACACACATGAATCGGAATTTATTAAAATACTCTTTGTGCTTCACTTATATCTTTTGAGCTAGATAATTTTGCTCTAGTGCTTCGCTTATATCTTTTAGAGCACGGTGGTGGTTTTAGTTTATAGAAATTATTGATCTCTCATGCTCCACTTATATTATTTTGAGAGTCTTATAGAACAGCATGGTAATTTGCTTTGGCTATAAAATTAGTCCTAATATGATGAACATCCAAGATGGGTATAATAAAAACTATCATATAAAGTGCATTGAATACTATGAGAAGTTTGATACTTGATGATTGTTTTGAGATATGAAGATAGTGATATTAGAGTCATGCTAGTAGAGTAGTTGTGAATTTGAGAAATACTTGTTCTGAAGTTTGTGATTCCCGTGGCATGCACGTATGGTGAACCGTTATGTGATGAAGTCGGAGCATGATTTATTTATTGATTGTCTTCCTTATGAGTGGCGGTCGGGGACGAGCGATGGTCTTTTCCTACCAATCAATCCCCCTAGGAGCATGCGCGTAGTACTTTGTTTTGATAACTAATAGATTTTTACAATAAGTATGTGAGTTCTTTATGACTAATGTTGAGTCCATGGATTATACGCACTCTCACCCTTCCACCATTGCTAGCTTCTCTAATACCGCGCACCTTTCGTCGGTATCATACACCCACCTTATACCTTCCTCAAAACAGCCACCATACCTACCAATTATGGCATTTCCATAGCCATTCCGAGATATATTGCCATGCAACTTACCACCGTTCCGTTTGTTATGACACGTTTCATCATTGTCATATTGCTTTGCATGATCATGTAGTTGACATTGTATTTGTGGCAAAGCCACCTTTATAATTCTTTCATACATGTCCCTCTTGATTCATTGCATATCCGGGTACACCGCCGGAGGCATTCACATAGAGTCATATTTTGTTCTAAGTATTGAGTTGTAAGTAAATAAAAGTGTGATGATCATCATTATTAGAGCATTGTCCCAAATGAGAAAAGGATGATGGAGACTATGATTCCCCCATAAGTCGGGATGAGACTCCGGACGAAAAAGAAAAAAAAAGAAAAAAGAGGCCATATAAAAAAAAGAGAAAAAGGCCCAAATAAAAAAAGAGAGAAAAAGAGAGAAGGGACAATGTTACTATCCTTTTACCACGCTTGTGCTTCAAAGTATTACCATGATCTTCATGATAGAGAGTCTCCTATGTTGTCACTTTCATATACTAGTGGGAATTTTCATTATAAGAACTTGGCTTGTATATTCCAATGATGGGCTTGCTCAAAATGCCCTAGGTCTTGGTGAGCAAGCGAGTTGGAGACACACCCACTTAGTTTCTTTTGTTGAGCTTTCATACACTTATATCTCTAGTGCATCCGTTGCATGGAAATCCCTACTCACTCACATTGATATCTATTGATGGGCATCTCCATAGCCCGTTGATACGCCTAGTTGATGTGAGACTATCTTCTCCTTTTTTGTCTTCTCCACAACCACCCTTCTATTCCACATATAGTGCTATGTCCATGGCTCACGCTCATGTATTGCGCGAAGTTCAAAAAGTTTGAGAACATCAAAAGTATGAAACAATTGCTTGGCTTGTCATCGGGGTTGTGCATGATTAAATACTTTGTGTGATGAACATAGAGCATAGCCAGACTATATGATTTTGTAGGGATAACTTTCTTTGGCCATGTTATTTTGAGAAGACATGATTGCTTTGTTAGTATGCTTGAAGTATTATTATTTTTATGTCAATATTAAACTTTTATCTTGAATCTTTCGGATCTGAACATTCATGCCACAATAAAGAAAAAATACATTGAGAATTATGCTAGGTAGCATTCCACATCAAAAATTCTGTTTTTATCATTTACCTACTCGAGGACGAGCAGGAATTAAGCTTGGGGATGCTTGATACGTCTCCAACGTATCTATAATTTTTTTATTGTTCCATGCTATTATATTATCTGTTTTGGATGTTTAATAGGCTTTATTATGCACTTTTATATTATTTTTGGGACTAACCTATTAACCAAAGGCCCAGTGCAAATTGCCGGTTTTTTTTGCCTATTTCAGTGTTTCGCAGAAAAGGAATATCAAATGGAGTCCAAACGGAATGAAAACTTCGGGAGAGTAATTTTTGGAACAAACGCAATCCAGGAGACTTGGAGTGGATGTCAAGAAAGAAACGAGGAGGCCACGAGGGAGGAGGGCGCGCCCAGGGGGTAGGCACGCTCCCCACCCTCGTGGGTCCCTCGTGGCTCCACCGACCTACTTCTTTGGCCTATATATACTCATATACCCTGAAAACATCCAAGAGCACCATGAAACCCTATTTCCTCCGCCGCAACCTTCTGTACCCATGAGATCCCATCTTGGGGCCTTTTCCGGCACTCCGCCGGAGGGGGAATCGATCACGGAGGGCTTCTACATCAACACCATAGCCTCTCCGATGATGTGTGAGTAGTTTACCACAGACCTTCGGGTCCATAGTTATTAGCTAGATGGCTTCTTCTCTCTCTTTGGATCTCAATACAAAGTTCTCCTCGATTCTCTTGGAGATCTATTCGATGTAATACTTTTTGCGGTGTGTTTGTCGAGATCCGATGAATTGTGGGTTTATGATCAAGATTATCTATGAACAATATTTGATTCTTCTCTGAATTCTTTTATGCATGATTTAATTATCTTTGCAAGTCTCTTCGAATTATCAGTTTGGTTTGGCCTACTAGATTGATCTTTCTTGCAATGGGAGAAGTGCTTAGCTTTGGGTTCAATCTTGCGGTGTCCTTACCCAGTGACAACAGGGGCAGCAAGGCACGTATTGCATTGTTGCCATCGAGGATAAAAAGATGGGGTTTATATCATATTGTTTGAGTTTATCCCTCTACATCATGTCATCTTGCCGAATGCGTTACTGTGTTCTTATGAACTTAATACTCTAGATGCATGCTAGATAGCGGTCGATGTGTGGAGTAATAGTAGTAGATGCAGAATCGTTTCGGTCTACTTGTCACGGACGTGATGCCTATATACATGATCATGCCTAGATATTCTCATAACTATGCGCCTTTCTATCAATTGCTCGACAGTAATCCGTTCACCCACCTTAAATTATGCTATCTTGGGAGAAGCCACTAGTGAAACCTATGGCCCCCGGGTCTATCTTCCATCATATTAATGTCCTAGCAATTTGCTATTTCTGTCACCGTTTACTTTGTAATCTTTACTTTCCAATCTATATCATAAACAAATACCAAAAATATTTATCTTATTATCTCTATCAGATCTCACTTTTGCAAGTGGCCGTGAAGGGATTGACAACCCCTTTATCGCATTGGTTGCAAGGTTCTTATTTGTTTGTGCAGGTACGAGGGACTTGCGCGTAGTCTCCTACTGTGTCGGATGTGGGGTTCCGGCAAACCCTTAAGGTTCGAACACTAGGGTGCGCGCGAAGTCTTTCCCTCCTACCGATCTACGCCCTAGCTCGCTAAGATCTCGCGGACGAACTCGACGAACTCGCAACATAGAAAGACACGAGGTTTATACTGGTTCGGGCCACCATTGTGGTGTAATACCCTCCTCCAGTGTGGTGGTGGTGGATTGCCTCTAGGGCTGATGATGAAGAGTACAAGGAAAGAACAGCCTCCTGAGGTTGAGGTGTTCTTGTGGCTAGGTAGGCTCTCGATCGGGTTGGATCAAGCTAAGATGAGATGCCCCTACTATGGTGGCTAGCTCTACTTATATAGGCCCTGGTCCTCTTCCCAAATATCGAGCGGGAAGGGAGCCAACAACGGCGGGCAAATTTGAAGGGGGACAGCTAGTACAAGCTATCCTGACAAAAGCGGTCTTCGCCTGCGAAAAGCTCTGGTGGTGACGCCGTCTTGGGCTCCACGATGACCTCCGTCTTGCCGTCCTCCTGGTCTTGGTCTCGTTGCACCAATATAGCAACCTTTGCCTGATGCCTCGGTACTCTTCGCCTGCGCTGGCCTCCTTAGCACCAAAGAGGAAATAAGGATGCTGCGCGCGCTGGCGCCCGCCTGGTGTCGTTCGTCATGGCTCACGTCACGAGAGCCTCGTGAGGTTTGCCCCGCCTTGATATCTCTGCTCCTCGTGAGCCTGCCTGGCTAGGCCACTCCAGAGGAGGTCTTGCGTCGTCCGCCTCGCGAGGCTTGGACCCTCGCGAGGGTCTTGGATGCCTTGTTGATGAAGATGGGCCGTACGGCCTGCTGGCTTAGCCACGCCGTGGGCCGCAGGCAGGCAAGTCTGGGGACCCCCGTTCCCAGAACGCCGACAGTAGCCCCCGGGCCCAAGGTGCGCTCGGGCTTGGCTTCGCGGCGAAGCCAAGGGTCAAGTTCGGAGCACCGCGGGCCCCAAAAGCCTGCGGCCTCGGTTGACGCGTGGCGGTCGATTGGACGTGGGCGTCTCCGCTTTCCCACGCTGCCTCGGCAACTGCTTGATCTGACAAAAGGCTGGCGCGGGCAGTTCTTGCCTTCATTGCTTCCTCATCGCCTCGCTCCAGATCCCCTTTCTCGCTCCTCGCCACCGCTACCTCCAGATCTGCTCCAACTTTGCTCTGCATCTGCATCCCATGGCGCCGCGCAAGGTCAAGACTTCCTCGGCACCGGCTTGGTATGAGCCCGCTCTTGAAGCGCCCACCGTCACGGAGAAGAGCCTCGCCTCCGTGCGCCTACTGACGGCGGGGGAGAGCAATGAGTGGGGGAAGACGGAGCTCCGGCTCGCCTCCGACGAGCCGGAGCCTGAGGGGAGCACCTTCTTCCCCTTCTTCTCGAGCAGCGTCGCCGTTGGGTTGGTCCCTCCTTTCTCCGATTTCTTTATGAAGTCCTCGACCACTACGGTCTGCAGGCGTTGCATCTCCATCCCAACTCTGTCCTCCTCCTGTCCATCTTCGCCTACTACTGTGAGGCGTACCTGGGCGTTATGCCGTCCGTGGCGCTCCTGCGCCATTTCTTCTTCCTCCGTGTCAGCGAGACGCACATCTCGGATGCGCTAATTTCGTTGCATGCGGCAAGGCCAACTCGATCTCGAGCACCGGGAAGAGGGCCGACAACATTCGATCCAAATGGGTCATGATGGACGCCAAGCACGCCGACCCTCGCCTGGCGTTGCCAACGGCGGCGCCCCCTTCCAACGGGGGGTGGCCCAAGGCGGAGCTTGCCGATGAGCGGGCATCGCCAGTGTTGGGGCAGATGATGACCGATTTGAAGCCGGGCAACGCGAGGGCGGCCAAGGTAACGGGGGCAATGCTCCTGAGGGAGTTCTTGATGCTGCGGGTTGCCCCACTCCAGGCGCGCGCGCGCCCCCTGTGGGAGCTTGAAGAAGAGGGAAACAAGACCCGCCTGAGGCCGGGGGACCTGCCTGGCGATGAATTGGACGCCGTCCTGCGCCTCATAGTCGGGGACAACCAGGAGTACCCGCCTAGCGCCTTCGTTCCCTTGTTTCAACGCAGGGACCGGGAGGAATTCGTCGCCTCCAGGCCGACTTTTGACGCGCGCGGGCTGGTGCCGCCGGCGCTTCTGGGGGCTCCTGCGGCACAGAAACCGGTGGAGGTGTCTTCTGGTGAGTCCCGCGAAGAGGGGGAAGAGGGGGTGGACTCGGAGAAGACTCTGGAAGAGGTGGGGGAGACTTCCCCTCTGAGCAAGGCCGAGATTCTCCGCGCCCTTCCTGACGGTGCCGAGGCCGACGCCTACCAAGGGGAGAGGGAGCAGCCCCTCATCCCGACGAGGGGTAGGTCGTCGCTGGTGGCCCGCGGTGCCGCCTCTGCCCTGGCACCTCCTAGGGCTGGCTCCGGCTCTGCCTCTGCTCCGCCTGGCGCCGCCGGAGCCCGAACGCCTGTTCCTCAAGTCCCGAAGCTGTCAGGCTTCAAGCTTCCCAAGCGGACAGTGGAATACATCGCAGTGGATCGGTAAGTGTCTTGAGCTTCGCCTTGTCCTCGTTTGTGCTCGCCATTTCCTGATGCTCGCCCTTGGTTGATCAGGCCGACGTCTTCGGCGAAGAAGAGGAAAGAGGATATGGCGGCCGTGCCTCCCTCCGCGGAGAAAGGAGGCAGCAGCGCCCGCATCTCCCCAGCCCGATCGTCCTCGCGAGGCCAAGAGGAGCATCGCCGCGTGGAATCAGCCCCCATGGCCCCGCTGGCTCCGGAGGTGCCGGCACTTGGCGCGGCTGATGAGGTCCCAGCTGCTCCGGAACCCGTGATCTCCCAGGTCCTGGTGACGAAGTCGCCTCCTCCCACTGCTGCGCCTCCACTCCCAGGTTCTTCTGCTCCTGCTGCTGTTCTGGAACGCGCTCTTTCGGAGATGACCCAGCTGCAGGCGGATCTCCTGAGCGCGGACCCATGCCTTGTGGCCGGGCGCCTGGAGCTGGCCTCAGGCTGGCTCCACTCCGACTTGGCTGTTCGCGCGGCGCTGGGCCGGGCCGCTGCGGCTTCTGAGAAGGAGAAGCAGAGTGCCGCCAACGCCGCAGCCGATCGCGAGGCGGCACTGAAAGACGCCAAGGCCGCCCGTGATCGCTGCCAGGTGCTGGAGGACGAGCTGCAGAGTCTGCGCGACAAGCATGCCGAAGAAGCACGCTGCCGCCAAGCAAGGGAGGAGGAGATGAAGGCCCGGGAGGACGCCGTCAAAAACCGTGATGCTGAGCTGGCGGAGTTGGGGAGGACGCAGGCCGCCGAGCGCAACCGGTTGGAAGAGCTGGAGCGGAAGGCGACGGCGAGGGAGGCCGATTTCGATGCCAAGGCGCGAGCCCTGGCCGAAGACCGCGTGGCCTTCGCCGATCTCGAGAAGAGATCTCGCCAGGCGCTGAAGATGCTGTACGAGCACGGCCTGGAGAAGTCGCTTGCCACTGACGAGGACGGCCCCGCCCAGCTGCTTCCTCTCTTGGTGGAGGCGCTAGAGGAAGTCGTTGATGGCGTTGGTCCCATGGCGGAGGCGGAAGCTCGCGTCCTGTCTTCAGCTGTGTTGACCCGCGTCTTCAGCCACTTGCACCTTCGCGACCCCAGCGCGTGCCTTGACGAGCTGCTGGAGCCTGTTGCTGAAGATCAATGCGAGGCCGCTGCTGCAGCCATGCAAGGTCAGGTGGAGGCCTTGCTGAAGAAGTTCTGCGGCTTTGTCTCCGCTCCTCTGTCCGGCGACGCCGCCGATCCTGCGGCGGGTGGTGAAGGCGAGAACATCGTTGCCCACGGGGAAGCGCCTTCCGCAGGCGATGGCGACGTCCAGGGGTGACCTGCGGCTGTTTTTCCCGTTTCGTTCCTGCAACATTTATCAGGCCTCGTGGAGGCGTTTAGACTTTTCATTTGGTACTGTGAGGACAATATGCTTGTAATATTTGCTTCGAGATTTTGCGATTTCCTTCCTATTTGCTTTGCGTTCTGCGTCGGCAGAGCCCGGCCCCGCGCATACCTCAACCGCCATTGGGCCGACCGGAGACCAGGACGAACCAAGGAGTGAGGGGCTACGTGACCAGTTAGGCTCCTGAGTCGCGATGCTCAGGAGTCCCCCTTGACGCGCAAACAGCCTATAGGGAGAGTTCGCGAGGATAGATTAATGTTCTACGTCGGCAGAGCCCGGCCCCGCGCATACCTCAACCGCCATTGGGCCAACCGGAGACCAGGACGGACCAAGGAGTGAGGGGCTACGTGACCAGTTAGGCTCCTGAGTCGCGATGCTCAGGAGTCCCCCTTGACGTGCAAACAATTTCCATACCTGCCCTCGCCGAGGCCTCGGGAGGGGTGCGCGACGCCCAGGTCCGGGAGACCTGGTTGGGTGGCGTGCGCTGGGGCGCGACCCGAGCGCAGCCCCCGTGCCCAGCCCCCTCGCGTGGCTCTCCCGAGGGGAGGCATTGCGGTGAGGCTGGACGCTGAGCTCTGGGCTCCCTGAGGTTGGTACGACCGTGGGGCCGCCCTCAGTTGTTTATCACCAGCGCGGAGCATAGTGCTTCCGCTTGTGCACGGGCATAGCCGCTCCTCGGCAGTGTCGTCAGCCAGCGCGGAGCATGGTGCTTCCACTTGTGCGTGGGATGGGGCCCCCCTCCGGGAGGAGCCCCGGGGCGTGTACAGCCCCGCCCTGACACGTGGCTTGCACGGCAGGGCTGCGAGGTGTATCTGGGCACTCGTGAGCCAGCGCGGGACTCACGAGGCCCTACCTCAAGGCGGGTTGCGCCTGGTCTTGGGCCTTGGTGACTGTGTGTTCCTGCAAGGCGGTTAGATGCAAGCACTCTACGTCCTCAGGTCCCGGCCCTCGAGCGAGCTCAGCCGCCGCTGGTATGCCAGGTCGCGATGCCGTGGTCAAGGCCAGGGGGTGAGGGCTGGAGAGCCAGTAAGAGCTCCTGAGTCGCGATGCTCAGGAGCCCCCCTTTTAACGCGCAAGCGAATTGCATAGGATGAACAGACTCGTGACAGGCAGCGATCGAGCAGGCGATAGCAGTTGGCAAGTTAAGCATGAAAAGCAGATCAACATGGATAAATGCAGGAAGATACATGCCACCGGGTCCGGCCCGAGCGGCTTGGGGATGATGCAGCCCGA
Organism: Triticum aestivum; assembly: GCF_018294505.1. Taxonomy (NCBI): domain Eukaryota; kingdom Viridiplantae; phylum Streptophyta; class Magnoliopsida; order Poales; family Poaceae; genus Triticum; species Triticum aestivum. The sequence continues at coordinate 176,832,331 of NC_057799.1, forward strand.
GGGGCGCCCCCAGCAAGGTAAGCTAAAGACATAAGCAAAAGGGATACATGCCGCAGGGACGGACCCATGCGGCCTGGGAATAATGCAGCCCGAGGGGCGCTCCCAGCTAAACGAGCTCGGAAGATGTCACCTGGTTCTGTAGACGAAGTAGAGTCGGTGTGGCTGAAGGCGTGCGTTGAAGAAATGACTCCTCACGAGCCACCGGAGTCCGGAGCCTCGGGAGGCTCTGGAGGCTCGGGAGGTTCCCTGAAGACCGTCTCCATCTCTTCCAGGACGGCGTGGTACCTGGCCTCCTGAGCCGCCAGGACACGCCGCATGTTGCACTGATAGGCCGACGCCACGCTCGGCAAGCCGAAGGGCATGCGAACGTAGCTGTGTGGCGGGCCCTCGCAGCGGCCCACACGCGAAGGCCAGAAGCGCTCCTGAGACGCAGCCCTGTTGAGCCCTGGGACGTCGATGCAGACACGCAGCCCAGCATCCTCGCCAGGATGGGGGGCTGCGCCTCGTGAGCGGCGGTCGCCGCGCATGGCTCTTGCGTCTTGCAGTTCCTGGGTGGTCTTGGTGATGAACTCCTGGGTGGTGGGCACTCCTTGCCCCGTGCTCTCCTGAGGAACATGTGCCGCGAAGCACGCTTCCAGGTAGTGCCCAAGCGCCTCCCTCGTGAGGTCGGCAAGGTCTGAGGCCCTCCAGAAGAGAGCCCCGAGCCCTGCCTGAGGAGGGCGCCGGGCGCGCCTTCCTATGCGACGGAGGGAGGCGCCCCTGGGACGGGCGCTGATCCTGATGAGGCTCCTGCCGCGACGCCATCCTCCTGAGGTCCTGCGCGGCGCAGCTGCTTCTTCTTGGGGATGGCCTCCGGAGGGCCCTCACTTCTGCTGTCGGGGTCGTCGATTGCTGCAGCTTGGAAGGCGCGCTCGAGGGAGCACACCGCATCCCTCTCTTCACATGGGACCGTGATGATTCCTCCGCTTCCTGGCATCTTGAGGACGTTGTAGCCGTGATGGGTGACTGCCATGAACTTGGCCAGGGCCGGATACCCGAGGATGGCATTGTACGGCAGGCGGATGTGCGCGACGTCGAAGTCGATGAGCTCGGTGCGGTAGTTCTTGCGCTCCCCGAAGGTGACAGGCAGGCGGACCTGCCCTATCGGTGTGGTGGAACCGTCGGTCACTCCTGAGAAAGGCTTGGTGGGCTGGAGCTGTTCATATGGCACTTGGAGGTTGTCGAACGTGTCGACGGACAGGACGTTGAGCCCTGCGCCGCCGTCGATGAGGGTCTTGGTAACCTGCACATTGCTGATGACTGGGGAACACAACATCGGGAGGGCACCGGCGGTGGCCGCGCATTTGAGCTGATCCGCCGAGCTGAAAGTGATGGCGCATTGGGACCACTTGAGCGGGCGCGTGGCCTCAAGCTTGGGAAGCACCGCGTTCACCTCGCGAGCGAACTGTTTGAAGATGCGCTGAGAGGCTGGGGCCTGGGCGCCGCCCAAGATGCAAGCGATCGCACGCGGCTCCTGGAAGCCCCCAGCCCCCTCGTCCTGGTGGTGGTCGTCGTTCCTTCTTGGTGGCGGCAGTGGGGGAAGACCGGTGTTGCCCTGAGGGCGATCCTCACGAGGTGGGTCTCTCCAGGCGCCCTCGCGAGGTTGGTCCTGCCAGCGGTCCTCGCGAGGCCTGTCGCGCCATTCCTGGCGCGGGCCACGGTCGTCCCAGCGTCCGCCCCCACGTCCTCCTCCGCGGCCGTAGCCCCGGTCGCTGCGCTCGGGGCGTCGACCGAAGCGTCCTTCTCGTATGGCTCTGAGCTCTTGACAGTCGCTGGTGTTGTGGGTGTTCAGGTTGTGGAAGGCGCAGAACGGTCGGCTGTTCTTAGACGACTCGGGCTGATCTCTGCCCCGCTTGGTGTCGGGCTCCGCTGCGAGCACAACCGCCTCCTTGCGCTTCACGTCCTTGGCCTTGGCTTTCTTCTCCTCTGCACCCGCGGCTGGCAGCTCTAAGAGAGAGAGACGCCCCTCCTCAGCTCTTGCGCACTTGGTCGCCAGGTTGAACAACTCCTGAGAGGTGCAGAGCTCCTCGTGGATGGCGAGCTCTTCCTTCATCTTGACGTCACGGACGCCGTCTGAGAACGCGGAGATGATGGCTTCGTCCGTGACCTTGGGGATCTTGAGGCGGGTGTTGTTGAAGCGCTGGATGTACTTCTGGAGGGTCTCTCCTGGTTGTTGCTTGATGCGGCGTAGATCACCCGCGGCCGGCGGGCGGTCGCGAGTGCCCTGGAAGTTGGCGACGAAGCGGTCGCGCATTTCGTCCCAAGAGGAGATCGAGCCGTGCTGCAGGTTCAGGAGCCAGGAGCGGGCTCCATCCTTGAGAGCCATGGGAAACCAGTTCGCCATGACTTTTTCGTCGCCGTTGGCCGCTTCGATGCTCAGCTCATAGAGCTGCAGGAACTCCGCGGGGTCGGCGGTGCCGTCGTAGCGAGGAGGCAGATCCGGCTTGAACTTGCCTGGCCAGGCGACGCTACGCAGCTCGGGGGTGAAGGCGCGGCAGCCGGCCGTGGTTGCCGGGGCCCGCTTCGGAGGTGGAGCTTGGTCTTGACGAGGTCCACGCTGCGCCGCTGCGGGCGGTGCGCGGTCTTGACGAGGCGGCGCGGGAAGCGCAGGTGCAGCTTCTCGCGGCCGAGGGATTTCTTGGCAGCTTCTCTCTTCGCGCACGGGCACCGGGCGCGGTGGATCATGCCGCGGGGCCGCGCGCCTTGGTGCCAAGGCACCGTCTTGAGGCAGGGGTGGTGGAGGCACGCCATGAGCCTCGTCGCCCATGGCTGGTTGAGGGGGAGGTAGAGAGAGGGACGGCGCCGGAGAGCCCCCTGCGGCGCGGACGAGCTCGGCGACACGGTCGAGCCACTCCTCATAGAGGTCGTCGACTGGGCGGTAGCGCAGGAGTTCGTTCGCCGCGAGGAGCGGCCCGCGCCTCCATGGGAGCGCGGCGCGCGTGAGACGAAGAACCGGCAGGGGTCAGCGATGGAGTGGCGGTGCGGCCGTCCTGCCGCACCGAAGGGTGCAGCGAGGACGCCTGCTGCTCGTTCCCCGCCGGGCCGGTGGCAGCGTTGGCGGCGGGAGACGGAGAACGACGAGGTGGCCCGCCGACGGGAGCCGTCTGAGCGACGCGGGCGGTGAGGGCAGCCCGACGCTCAGCTCGAGCACGGCGAGCGTCCGCCATGGAGACGACGGAGCGACGGATCGAACTGATGGAAGGGAAGCTACGGCGCACCCCTACCTGGCGCGCCAAATGTCGGATGTGGGGTTCCGGCAAACCCTTAAGGTTCGAACACTGGGGTGCGCGCGAAGTCTTTCCTCCTACCGATCTACGCCCTAGCTCGCTAAGATCTCGCGGACGAACTCGACGAACTCGCAACACAGAAAGACACGAGGTTTATACTGGTTCGGGCCACCGTTGTGGTGTAATACCCTACTCCAGTGTGGTGGTGGTGGATTGCCTCTAGGGCTGATGATGAACAGTACAAGGGAAGAACAGCCTCCTGAGGTTGAGGTGTTCTTGTGGCTAGGGTAGGCTCTCGATCGGGTTGGATCAAGCTAAGATGAGATGCCCCTACTATGGTGGCTAGCTCTACTTATATAGGCCCTGGTCCTCTTCCCAAATATCGAGCGGGAAGGGAGCCAACAATGGCGGGCAAATTTGAAGGGGGACAGCTAGTACAAGCTATCCTGACAAAAGCGATCTTCGCCTGCGAAAAGCTCTGGTGGTGACGCCGTCTTGGGCTCCACGATGACCTCCGTCTTGCCGTCCTCCTGGTCTCGGTCTCGCTGCACCAATATAGCAACCTTTGCCTGATGCCTCGGTACTCTTCGCCTGCGCTGGCCTCCTTAGCACCAAAGAGGAAATAAGGATGCTGCGCGCGCTCGCGCCCGCCTGGCGCCCGCCTGGTGTCATTCGTCATGGCTCACGTCACGAGAGCCTCGTGAGGTTTTGCCCCGCCTTGATATCTCCGCTCCTCATGAGCCTGCCTGGCTAGGCCACTCCTGAGGAGGTCTTGCGTCGTCCGCCTCGCGAGGCTTGGACCCTCGCGAGGGTCTTGGATGCCTTGTTGATGAAGATGGGCCGTACGGCCTGCTGGCTTAGCCACGCTGTGGGCAGGCAAGTCTGGGGAACCCCGTTCCCAGAACGCCGACATACTGGATTGATACCTTGGTTCTCAAAAACTGAGGGAAATACTTACGCTACTTTGCTGCATCACCCTTTCCTCTTCAAGGGAAAACCAACGCATGCTCAAGAGGTAGCAGGTATTCATATGCAAGACATATATCAAGTGCTCTCAAATCCATAAAAGTATTCAATCCGATAAAACGAAATATCAAAGGGAAAACTCAATTCATCACAACAAGATAGAGAGGGGAAAACACCATATGATCCAACTATATTAACAAAGCCCGCGATACATCAAGTTCGTGCCATCTCAAGAACACGAGAGAGAGAGAGATTAAACACATAGCTACTGGTACAAACCCTCAGCCCCAAGGGTGGACTACTCCCTCCTCGTCTTGGTGGCCGCCGGGATGATGAAGATGGCCACTGGTGATGATTTCCCCCTCCGGCAGGGTTCCAGAACGGGGTCTAGATTGGTTTTTCATGGCTACAGAGGCTTGCGGCGGCGGAACTTCTGATCTAGGGTTATCTTCGGGGGTTATTGAATATTTGGGAATTTATAGGGCGAAGAGGCGTGCGAGAGGCCACCGAGGTGGGTACAACCCACCAGGGTGTGCCTGGGCCCCCAGGCGCACCCAGATGGGTTGTGCCCCCCTCGGGGCACCGTCTCGTACTTCTTTGGCCCACTGGATGTCTTCTGGTCCAAAAAAATCTCCAAAAAGTTTCGTTGCGTTTGGACTCCGTTTGTTATTGGTTTTCTAGGAAGTAAAAAACAAGCAAAAAATGTAACTGGCACTGGGCACTATGTCAATAGGTTAGTCCCAAAAAATAATATAAATTTGTTATAAAATGATTGTAAAACATCCAAGAATGATAATATAACAGCATGGAACAAGCAAAAATTATAGATACGTTGGAGATGTATCAGCATCCCCAAGCTTAATTCCTACTCGTCCTCGAGTAGGTAAATGCAAAAAACAGAATTTTTGATGTGGAATGTTGCCTAACATGTTCATCACATATTATTATTTTTTGTAGCATGAACATTTGGACTTTTATATGGTTCAAAGAAATAGTCTAGTTTTGACATGAAGATTTCAATACTCAAGCATATCAACAAGCAACCATGTCTTTCAAAATATCAACACTAAAGAAAGTTATCCCTAGCCTATCATGCTTAATCATTTATCCATTCATGAAACACACTCGCATATTAGCTACATCCAATGCTCAAGTACGATCATAGTGTCCCTTAGTTGGTGCTTTATAAGAGAAGATGGAGACTCAAATAAAAATAAAAATTGCATAAAGTAAATAGATAGGCCCTTCACAGAGGCAAGTAGGGATTTGTAGAGGTGCCAGATCTCAAACGAAAAAGAGAAATAAAAACATTTTGGGTGGCATGCTTTTCCTGTCAACGAAAATGATCGAGTAGTTCCCAATACTTTCCATACTAGATATATCATAGGCGGTTCCCAAACAGAAAATAAAGTGTATTCCTTTTTCCACCATTCTTTCACAATCCATGGCTAGCCGTATCCACGGGTGCCTTCCAAATTTATTATTTGAAAACATAAAGTAAATTCATTTTTCATTTCGGGACTGGGCCTCCCTATTACCTTTACCTTACTCTCGTGCAATGACAAGTGAATAAACACTCATCTTGAGAATAACACATCTAGCATGGAAAAATATCAGCCACCCCCTACAGTTTCATGAGCGGTACGAGCACACAAAAAGGAAATTATTTTGAAAATTAGAGATGGCACATACAAATTTGCTTAGAACGGCACAAGAATACCGTATATAGGTAGGTATGATGGACTCATATGGCAAAACTGGGTTTAAGGATTTTGGATGCACAAGTAGTATTCCTACTTAGTACAAGTGGAGGCTAGCAAAAAGATTGAGAAGCAACCAACCAAGAAACGGAAAATCACATAAGCGAGCATTGAGCATAACTAACACCGAATAATGCACCACAAGTAGGATGTAATTTCATTGCATAACTATTGACTTACGTGCTTGCATAGGGAATCACAAACCTTAACACCAATATTCTTACTAAAGCACAATTACTCATCAACATGACTCGCATATCACTATCATCATATCTCAAAACTATTACGAAGAATCAAGTTTATTTTGTCCAATGATCTTCATGAAAGTTTTTATTATATCCCTCTTGAATATCTATCACTTTGGGACTAGTTTCATATGTTGCAATTGCTTTTGACAAGCTCAAACAGATTTAAGTGAAGAACACGAGCATACAAAATCTCATGTCTCAAAATAATATAAGTGAAGCATGAGAGAATTTCTTCAAAAATTTACTAACTCTCAAATAAATCTAAGTGAAGCATGAGATCCTTTATTCAAAAATATTAAATCACACCGTGCTCAAAAAGATATAAGTGAAGCACTAGAGCAAATGACCAACTACTCCCAAAAGATATAAGTGAAGTCAAGCGAGTAGTTAAGTGAATGGGTAGCTATGTGAGGACTCTCTCTTATTTAAAAACTTTCAGATCTAAATATTTTATTAAAACAACAAGCAAAACAAAATAAAATGAAATTCCAAGAATAGCACAACTCATGCGAACAAGCAAAAACTTAGGTTCAACCGATACTAACCGATAATTGTTGATGAAGAAAGGTGGGATGCCTACCGGGGAATCCCCAAGCTTAGATGCTTGAGACTTGTTGAAATATTAATTTGGGATGCCTTGGTCATCCCCAAGCTTGAGCTCTTGTGTCTTCTTCATTCCTCTCATATCACGGTTTCCCTAATTCTTAAAAACTTCATCCACACAAAACTCAACAAGAACTCGTGAGATAAGTTAGTATAAATCAATGCAACACCTTATCATTCTCTACTGTAGCAAATCACTAAAATTATTATTCAACATTGTATACTAAATGCCTCTGCATATTTAATACTCATATCCTCAAATAGAACCATTAAACAAGCAAACAATGCAAACATAACAACAATCTGCCAAAACAGGACAGTCTGTAATGGATCAAGAAGTATCCATACTTATTTAACTCAAAAAATTCTGAAAATTTACCACACTGTAGAAAATTTATAATAGCTTATTTTGCGAAAAATTCAACATTTTATCACATTCTGACTTTCTCGGGAATTTTTGCAACAGCGACAAACTTTCTGTTTTGAAACAGCAACTCATATACTTGCAAAATAAGCATGGTAAGCTATCCTTGCCACTTTTATTGAAATAAAAGATACAAAACATTATTCTAAATAAACGCAAGCAAATCCTGGCAAAATAAAATGATGCTCCAAGCAAAACACATATCATGTGACGAATGAAAATATAGCTCCAAGTGAGGTTACCGATAATGTTGAAGACGAAAGAGGGGATGCCTTCCGGGGCATCCCCAAGATTAGTTGCTTGGATATTCCTTGAATATTACCTTGAGGGTGCCTTGGGAATGCCCAATCTAAGGGTCTTGTCACTCCTTATTCTCCTCATATCGATATCTCACCCAAAACTTGAAAACTTCAATCACTCAAAACTTAACGGAACTTCGTGAGATAGTTAGTATGATAAAGACAAATCATTCACTTCGGTACTGTTAAAAACAAGATTCATAATTGTATTCACACAATGCCTATTGTACCTCATCATTTCCACAATTTATATTGAGCAATATAAGCCATAGAAACTAGAAAACAAGCAAACTATGCATTGAAAACAGAATCTGTCAAAAACAGAACAGTCTGTAGTAATCTGTACTCCAACCATACTTCTGCTACTCCACAAATTCTGAAAAATTAGGAAAACCTAGGTAGTTTTTATATCTATCACCTGTAAAAAAATTAGATCAAAATCACGTTCCAGTGAATTTTAGAAATTCCTGGACTGGGCCCAAAGTTTCTGTTTTTGCATAGAATCAAGTCAACTATCATCCACACTATCCCAAAGGCTTTACTTGGCACTTTATTGAAAAAAACTATAAAATATGATTAATAAAGTATCTTAATCATATGAACACACAAAAACAGTAGGTAAAAGTGTTGGGTTGTCTCCCAACAAGCGCTTTTCCTAATGCCTTTTTAGCTAGGCATGAAGATTTCAATGATGCTCACGTAAAAGATAAGAATTGAAACACAAAGAGAGCATTATGAAGCATATGGCAAGCACATTTAAGTCTAACCCACTTCCTATGCATAGGGATTTTGTGAGCAAATAATTTATGGGAGCAATAATCAACTAGCATAGGAAGGCAAAACAAGCATAACTTCAAAACCTTCAACACATAGAGAGGAAACTTGATATTACTGAGATATGTAAAAGTGTATGCCCCTCTCTCATAATAATTTTTAGTAGGATCATGAATGAATTCCACAATATAGCTATCACATAAAGCATTCTTTTCATGATCCACATGCATAAATTTTTTACTATATTCTCATGAATAGTGGGAGCAAACCCAACAAAACAACTATCATGAGATTGAAAATTAAATCATCATGACAAGTTTCATGGATATCATTATTTTTTATAACATACATGTCATCACAATAATCATCATATATAGGAACTTTGTTGTCATAATCAATTGAAACCTCCTCCAAAATAGTGGAGTCATCATTAAATAAAGTCATGACCTCTCCAAATCCACTTTCATCAATATAATCATCATAAATAGGAGGCATGCAATCATCATAATAAATTTTCTCATCAAAATTTGTGGGACTAAAAATATCATCTTCATCAAATATAGCATCCCCAAGCTTATGGCTTTGCATATCGTTAGCATCATGGATATTTAATGAGATTTTTTGTCAAACATTTTATAGAATTCTTCCTCTATCAATTGAGCACAGTTTTCCTTTCCATCATTTTCACGAAAGACGTTATAAAGATGAACAATATGATGCAACCTCAATTCCAATTTTTGTAGTTTTTTATAAACCAAACTAGTGATAACAAGAAACTAAAAGATTCAATTGCAAGATCTAAAGATATACCTTCAAGCACTCACCTCCCCGGCAACAGCGCCAGAAAAGAGCTTGATGTCTACTACACAACTTATTCTTGTAGACTCGTGTTGGGCCTCCAAGCGCAGAGTTTTGTAGGACAGTAGCAAATTTCCTCAAGTGGATGACCTAAGGTTTATCAATCCATGGGAGGCATAGGATGAAGATGCTCTTTCTCAAACAACCCTGCAACCAAATAATAAAAAGTCTCTTGTATCCCCAACACACAAAATACAATGGTAAATTGTATAGGTGCACTAGTTCGTCGAAGAGATGGTGATACAAGTGTAGTAATGAAGGTAGATATTGATTTTTGTAATAGGAACAATAAAAAATAGCAAGGTGGCAATTTATAAAACGGAGCACAAACGGTATTGAGATGCTTGAAAATGAGGCCTAGGCTCCGTACATTCGCTAGTGCAATCTCTCAACAATGCTAATCTAATTGGATCATATAACTAACCATACCTCAACGGGCGATGAAGAATCACTCCAAAGTTCTTATCTAGTGGAGAACATAAGAAGAAATTGTTTGTAGGGTACGAAACCACCTTAAAGTTATTCTTTCCGTTCGATCTATTCAAGAGTTCGTACTAAAATAATGCAAGGTTATTCTTTCCGTTCAATCTATCCAAGAGTTCGTACTAAATAACACCATATGATACGCATCAACCAACTCTAATGTCACCTAGATACTATAATGTCACCACAAGTATCCGTGAGTTAATTATACGATACGCATCAAACAATTTCAGATTCATAATACTCGATCCAAAACAAAGAACCACAAAGAGTGCCCCAAGATTTCTACCGGAGAAACAAGGACGAAAACGTGCATCAACCCCTATGCATAGATTACCCCAATGTCACCTCGGGAATCCACGAGTTGAGTGTCAAAATATATATCAAGTGAATCAATATAACACCCCCATTGTCACCACGGGTATTCATATGCAAGACATATATCAAGTGCTCTCAAATCCATAAAAATATTCAATCCGATAAAACGAAATCTAAAAGGGAAAACTCAATTCATCACAACAAGATAGAGAGGGGAAAACACCATATGATCCAACTATATTAACAAAGCCCGCGATACATCAAGATCATGCCATCTCAAGAAAACGAGAGAGAGAGAGATTAAACACATGGCTACTACTACAAACCCTCAGCCCTGAGGGTGGACTACTCCCTCCCCATCATGGTGGCCGCCGGGATGATGAAGATGGCCACCCGGGATGATTTCCCCATCCGACAGGGTCCCGGAACGGGGTCTAGATTGGTTTTTTGTGGCTACAGAGGCTTGCGGCGACGGAAATTCTGATCTAGGGTTATCTTCGGGGGTTTTGGAATATTTGGGAATTTATAGGGCGAAGAGGCGGTGCTGGAGGCCACCCATGTGGGCACAACCCACCAGGGCGTGCCTGGGCCCCCAGGCGCGCCCAGGTGGGTTGTGCCCCCCTCGGGGCACCCGTCTGGTACTTCTTTGGCCCACTGGATGTCTTCTGGTCCAAAAAATCTCCAAAAAGTTTCACTGCGTTTGGACTCCATTTGGTATTGGTTTTCTGGAAGTAAAAAACAAGCAAAAAATAGCAACTGGCACTGGGGGCTATGTCAATAGGTTAGTCTCAAAAAATGATATAAAGTTGCTATAACATGATTTAAAACATCCAAGAATGATAATATAACAGCATGGAACAAGCAAAAATTATAGATACGTTGGAGCCGTATCAATTACCGAGTTCAGATCCCGCATGGGAATCTTCGAAATGCTATTGGGAAGACGAAAGTACGATATCAGAAAGGTTCCCAGACGACAATTGAGAAGGTCAGCGATACTGGCCTCCCCTGGTCATAGTAGCTTGTCACTAACACCTCTTTGCAAAATTAATCGCTAAATGAGAGGTAGAGGTATCCTTTTACATTTCTTGCTCTTCATGTTAATCTAGGGGCGTGCTTGGTAGCTCGCATAGAGGCCAACCAGTCCGGCACGGGACAAAAATGGGTTGTTTGGTAGTCTGCGTTCACTATTTGGCCCGCATTGCACGAACACTAAAGCACCTCTCAGCCAGGCCCGCTGGGAACGCTCAAATCAGCAGTTTTCAGTGAGCCAGGCTGAGGTGAGCCACATCGAGCGCACTTGGTGGGCCCCCTTGTTGGAAATATGCCCAAGAGGTAATAATATTATATTATTATATATCCATTTTCCTAATTAAAGTTTATATTCTATGGTATAACTGCTAGATCCTGAAATATGTGATTCAGTGGAAAACTCATATGCACGTGCGGAATGATAAACGGTAAAGATTAGGTTCCTAGTCTTGCCTCTAAGACTAGCTCAAGTGTTGTTGGTGATCATGTTTTTCAAATCTTAGGATATTGTTAAGCGTAACGATAGTCCTAAAACAACATTAAGAGTGAAGTTAGAAAAATGGTCATATTGAATCAACCCAAACTTGTTTGTTATAATTTGAGATAATATCGTCTGAAATCAATTGTTAAACACGGATTGTTAACATGTGGTTTAGTTTCTTAGACCATGAGAGTATCGTAGTCACTTCTTACCGTACAGTGAACTTTGGGGTTGCTCAAACATCATCAGTAACATGGTAATCACAACGACAACTTACAGGTTCATCGAAAAGTTGAGTAGGTACTAGATAGCTCAAGAGTGGATTGCTCCTTCGACGATGGACATATATTTTTAGGGCCCTCTCGGTGTATTCTTAAGTAAAAGCAATAAATGAGAGAAAGAGGAAAATAGACTATTCTTATAGCCAACCTTATAGCTAACCCTATTATATGGGTAATTAATAATGCCGGCTCTTGATGTCGATCATAACAATTTATATGGCCAGCTGCCGTAAAACCCCACTTTGGTGCACATGTTTCATTGTGCAATATACTTTGAATAGTGCCAAAATGGCATTTCGAAGTGTCAAAATATTCCCAAAAATATGGAAGTTCACTACACACATGCAAATTTGTGTTATAAAAAAAACCATGTGAGCTACACAAAAAGGGCAAAAAACGTGATTTTGAAACAATAAAGAGTGCATGTACTATTCACTATTCAGAAATCACCATGTTGTCATTTTTGTATAGCTCACATATTTAGCTATTTCATCACTAAACTTTACATGTAGAATACGGATGCATATGAACATATACAATTTTTTTAAAAATAGACTGTGATAAGATATTCAAAATAAAATGCTTCAATGCACCTCGGCTCCAAAAGCTCACTCTGTAGTTGTCGATTATTAGCCTTGATCTGAAAAAATGAGACCAACCAGGATAATCCATGTTAGTGTTTTCTAATAAAATAAACTCCATGAGCGCCACGCCTTAGAGCCTCTAATGGCTAATTTTTTTAAATAATACATTTTTTATTAAATTACAGAAATAATACGCCGAAAATATTATTTTCAAAAATAATACACCGTCGGCCCGCTGCAGGCCGACTGGACCTAATCGGCCCACAGCAGGCCGATCGGCTACCAGCAGGCCGACTGCAGGCCCGGCTGGCACGCGGCGGCCTCTGGTTGGTCGGGCCACGTCGCGAGGGGGAGGGATTGGGCTGTCGGCGTGGGTGCGCCCCTGTCGGCCTACCGCGGGCCGATCGGCCAGCTGCTGGCCGACAGGGTGCTGCCACCTCGCGCAGCTGGCCGGCCCGTGCCTTATCCTCCCCTTCCTCCCTTCTTCTTCTCCCCTTCCTCCCTTCTTCTTCAGTTCTTTTGTGTTCTTACCTTCTCCTCTCTCTACACAAAAATGCCACCAATTTATACACCTAAATGAGCAAGTTTTTCGCAATTTTGGCACCGTGAATGGATTCAACTCAGTTAGGGCAGCCAAAAGAGGTCTCGATCTACTGATGGGGTAGCTCGTGGTGGTCGTGGTGAGCATTTTGGTGGAGGTGGTGGTGGTGAAGTTGGGGCAGTGTGGTGGTGGTGAAGTTGGGGCAGTGTGGTGGAGGTGAAGCTGTTGTTCGTCGTTCTTCGTTGGAGGCGGAGCACCGGCAGTTTGGTGGCCGCCGTTCGTCATTCTTCGTTCGCACGCACGCTTCAAGGGTATATTTCAGCCCACATTTTATTTTTCGTAGGTGCTCCGGTAGTATTTGTTAATATGTTTCGATGTGAAATAAATTAGGTGTGCGATTATTGTTATTTGCCCCGGTAGTATACGTAAATATATTTAGATGTCAACTAATTAGTTGTGTAAAAATGTGTAGTTGCTCCGGTAATAATCCGTACTATATGTGGATGTCAAGTATTTAGGAGTGTAAGTATTTGTAGTAGTTCCGAAAAAAGGTCCGTAATATAGGCAGTCCAGTCAAATATATTAATCTGTCAATATTTGTAGTTGCTACGGCAAATATTCGTAATATACTTGTAGGTGTGTGAATTGTATTGGTTGCTCCGTTAATATTCTGTAATATATAGCTAGGTAATATATAGACATGTCTAATATTTGTTAGTGGGGATATTAAGTTGTTGCTTAATACTTGTATTTCGTTGTTGAAAAAAAAATAGGTGAGTCGAGATGTCCGATGTAGTGAAGTTCAGATTTTACTATGGTCCTGGTACTGTCCAAACAACTGAGTTGGGAGCAGATCTGAGTGAATTTACTCACATAGAGGTGGCAATGAGTGCACCACAAACATGGTCTGTCAGTCAGTTGAAAGAATGGATTGCGGCAAGTTTAGGTCTTGATACTGAAACACACACCGTCGGTGTTCATGCATTGTGGACACGGTCAAGTTCAAAAATTTACTTTTATTTGAGGCCAATAGAGGGAGACTCCGATTGGGTGCGGTGGTTACAAGGTTGTGAACGAAGGGGATGCAATCCTGTTGCTTTAGTGCTTCCCGTCGTGAAGGAGGTCACTGCACATGAAGGCGAGGGTGGCTACGAAGGACAGAGCAGTCAGGTAGAAGGAGGAAATGCTTATGGTTACGAACAAGGACAGAGCAGTCAGGTAGAAGGAGGAAATGCTTATGGTTATGAACCAGGGCAGAGTAGTCAGGTAGAAGGAGGAAATGCCGATGGTGATTACAATGGCGAGGTGGACGCTGACGAGGTAGATGGGCACATGCAGAACCAGATGGAAGAAGAAGACACCGATGTTGAAAGGGGTCATGCCGATGATTCTGACGAGTCAGATGAAGAAGAAAATGCAGAGGAGGTCCCGAATCCTGCATGGTGGAATCATGACTTATCATCTGCAATGACCGTGAATGATGGACATGATTCAGCCTGGCAATATCACCAGAACAATATTGCGACGGGTGCTATGTATCCGAACAAGCAAGCCCTGAAGGATGCAATAATTAATTGGGCAATGTCCACGCAAAGGGTTTTCACAGCTCAGGTGTCCAGTCAGAAATTCCTGACAATGGTATGCAAGAACGCAGATTGTCCCGCCAGGGTGCACGGCTTTCTCCCTAAGTATGGCACAAGTTGGGTGATAAGTGACTTAGTTAATCACACTTGTCTTATTCCCTGCATCCCTCAAGATCATGCCAACCTTTCATCCACGCTTATTGCTCGATTGTTTTACGATGAGATAGTGCAGGGCAAAGCTATGGAAGTGAAGGCAGTCCAGACAAAAGTCTTCGCCAGGTTCAAGTACAGAATTTCTTATGGCAAGGCTTGGAGGGCTAAGCATGCGGCGCTTGAGAGGAGATTTGGTTCTTATTTTGATGCATATGACTCTGTTGTCCACCTCCTCCACACCCTGCAGCAGCGGAATCCAGGCACCTATATCGATATCCAAGACATGTTCATGGCAGAGTTCCCAACTGTGAGGGTGTTGCATCGTCTCTTCTTCTCTTTCGGTGTATGCATCGAAGCTTTCAGGCATTGCCGACCGGTGATATGTGCTGACGGTACTTTTCTCACAGGCAAGTACAAGGGTCAGATCCTGACAGCCATAGGTCAAGACGGCCAAAATCAAGTCGTCCCACTGGCATTTGCTTTTGTGGAGAGTGAGAACATTGAAAGTTGGACATGGTTCTTCAGGCAGTTGAAAATATCAGTTGTGAAGGAGAAGCCCAATGTGTGCATCCTTCATGACAGGCATGCAGGTATACTCAGTGCGATAAGGACACTAACAAACCCGGGCCCCGAGGAACAAGTTCCATGGCAGGACTTGCAGAGCCGTTGGTGCATGCGCCATCTGGGGGCTAATTTCTTCTCGCAGTTTAGAAATAAGAACCTGATGAATCTGTTCAAAAAACTCTGCAAGCAGAACCAGTTATGGAAGTACAATTTGATACGCGACAGACTTAATGTGTGCACGCAGAGACACGTGAGGGACAGGAAAGCTGCAAGAGATGCAGCGGTGAGGGCACATGTTGAAGCAGTAGCTGCACAGTTGGCAACAGGAACAGCGGCCGTGGAGGAGGAGCCTGTTGGGCTATGTGACCTGCCAGGCTTTGACCCACCTGGTACTAGGAGAAGGCTCGGGAGGTCGATTAAAACCTTCGAGCAGTGGATAGAGCATGAGCCTCTGGAGAGGTGGTCTTTGCTACATGACACATATGGAGCAAGGTACGGTGTCATGACAACGAACCTCGCGGAAACATACAACTTTGTCCTCAGAGGAAACCGGGCATTGCCACTTACAGCCATCGTTGAGGGTATTTTCTATGGCACCGTCAAGTATTTCAGAGACAGACGTCAAATAGCAGAGCAGCATATCTTGAACAACCCAAATACACGGTACTGTGAAAGAGTCACGAAGTACATGGACAAGAAGATGCAAAAAGCTAGGTCACACACTGTAGTCGCCATCGGTAATCAAGAAAGAAGGTTTGAGGTCCGCTTAGCCAACAACAAATTCGGATGTGCAAATGAGTTGAGGACGCATGAGGTGAAAATTGGCAATGAAGCCTGGCCAACGTGTGAGTGCACATGCAATAAACCGAAATTGCTTCACCTACCTTGCTGCTTGCGGGCAGCTTGGAATGGACGCAATATCGTTTGTGTCCCCATATTTTCTGAAAGAGTCTGTCCTCAATACCTGGACAGGTGAGCTGATGGGTTTTCGATCAATGGGTAATTTCAACAGCATCAACCCCGCCGAAAGGCGTTACATTCCAAACCCAGAGCATATGCGTACAAGTAGAGGCAGACGGCAGTGTCAGCGCATCCGAAATGATATGGATGAATCTGAAGCAGGAGGTCCGACTAGGCAATGCATTCTATGCAATGAATTTGGCCATAGGGACACTAATTGTCCCACTTTCGTCACTGGGCGTGGACGAGGCAACCAGGGAAGAAGAGGAGGTAGAGGCAGTAGAGGAGTAAGGGCGAGAGGAAGAAGCTAAGCTAGTAGTAGTATGTTCTGAATTTGTATTAAGTGTGGTGTGGCACTATGTTCTGAATTTGTATTAAGTGTGGTGTGGCACTATGTTCTGAATTTGTATTAAGTGTGGCACTATGTTCTGAATTTTTATTAAGTGTGGCACTATGTTCTGAATTTGTATTAAGTGTGGCACTATGTTCTGAATTTTTATTAAGTGTGGCACTATGTTCTGAATTTGTAATAAGTGTGACACTATGTTCTGAATTTTTATTAAGTGTGACACTATGTTCTGAATTTTGTATGTGCAGGAATGTCGGGATTGTGGTTGCTGAATGGGGACATTGATAGGGGTCATCGTGCTGCGATATGGTATGAGCGCAAGCTTGAGCCTCTGGTCACTCGCACTCCTAAGGAAAACTGGAAGATACACTCAGGATGGCTTCAGCGGTACGTGCTTTATTAATTTGCACACTGACATGCATATTAATGGTTGAAATGGGAGACACTAACTGAGAAGTTCTCTGATGAAGGTTGAAATGGGCCGGCCTTTTACCTTTCGCGCGTCTGGTTGAGTCTATCCCGGGTGAGAAACGCCTCGCCATCGATGGGTCTTTGCTGAGCTGCTTAGTGGACCGTTGGAGGCCAGAGACCCACACGTTTCACTTCAGATGGGGAGAGATGGCTCCTACTCTAGAGGATGTGTCACTTTTGCTCGGACTACCGTTGGCAGGTCATGCCGTAGGACCGTTGGACGCACCGGCTGGTTGGGAGCGAACTCTTACACAACGTTTTCATGGTGTTTTTCCGGATGCTCCGGATCCGGTATGGGAGCATCACGGACCTAAGTATGAGCGGTTGCTAAATTTCCGGGTAATTTCCCCTACCTATTATCTTCAAGTTATCGTGCATACAGTTTTACAGAAAATAATTGCGGCTTACTAAAACTTTCTCTTCGCTTAATGCAGATCCAGAACTTCCGGGCGCCGTTGACTGCGGAACAGATCACTCGGAGCCTGGAGGCCTACTTACTGTGGCTTTTCGGCAAGGTGATGTTCACGGAGAACCATGTCACCACTATTAGCGCCCTCTACATCCCTATGGCACTCGAGATAGCGAGCGCTCAGACGGCGGATCAGATCAGACAGAGGAGTTGGGGTTCGGCGGTCTTAGCGGCTACATACCGAGGTATGTGCAACGGTTGCCAGCTTACATCGAGAAAGCCAGCCCTTCTTGGATGCCCTCTATTCCTACAGCTATGGTCGTGGGAGAGGTTCTCTATAGGGCGACTAGATGTACGTGTTCATGAGCCTATAGATGCCATGTTTGATGTTGACGGCATCGACATGCCTACTTTCGGTCTGTGTTGGACTCGTCGCGAGGTATGCACCGTGTTGTAGTTTAATGCAACTTTTTTCTGCACAAGAGATAGTTCAATGCTAGCGGCTACTAACTTTTCTTCTCTGCAGAGACGCTTTGCTAGTGATCAGACCAGGAAGGCATACACAGCATTGAACGAGCAGTTCGATGCGTACACCAGGGTCATCTGGCAGCCCTACACGGAAGCAGCCATACAAGCAAGATACCCTGCTGGTATGTCTGTGCTATGCACAAGGGACCGAGATTACTGGATGACAAAATCTAAGATCATCTTCGATGTCTTCGTCGAGGAGATGGCACAACAGAGGGTTATGAGGCAATTTGGTCTTCTGCAGTTGGAGCTACCTCCCCCTATAGAGAACCCGGTGCCAGCACACATCCACAGGTATTAACCAGTTTTTCAATGTTGCATTATCTTTCATAGTACTCCATTCGAAGCTTTAGGTAATTGTTGAACACACACCACAATTTTAGGACGACAAGGAAGGGCATGACCAGGACAACTGCTGACTGGCTAGTTAGACTACAGCCGTATGTTATAGAATGGGAGACAGCAAACACAAATCTATGGCACGAGAATCACAATTTCGATCTCGATGAATTCAATCTCTATTTGCGGCGCTACATGACCGGAACACGGTTACGCATTATTGAGTACTCCCACCCAGAGGAGATACCGGATCCTACTCCGTCGGATATGTACCCGAGCTATGATACTTCGGGCTCTAGGCAGTACGCGGTAAGATATATTTTCTTTACGTAATGTTGTCACATACTTTGACGTGCAAGAGACAGACATTATTAATCGTCATGGAAATTTGCAGGCTACCTTGACACGCGAACTCTACGACGACGTGACCACCTTTGGACGATCACTATCGTCTGGACCTCTTCTTCATCATCGTCCAGTGGTACAGCCCTTCTTGGAAAGAATTCAGAATAAGATACGGACTGTGTACGAGGCTATCACGTGCACCCGGAGAACCGATGTTGTTCAGCACCAGCAGGAGCAGCCGCGTCACTCCATGCATCGACATCAACCACGTCCACGTCTAGCACATCAGCCGACAACCAGGCCACTACGTGGCACCCGCAGCACTATGGTCCCACGTCGAGCTTCGTGTTTTCTCCACAGCCACAGCAACACGGTCCCTCGTCGAGCTTCGTGTTATCTCCACAGCCACAGCAGCACGGTCCCTCGTCCAGTTTCGTGTTTGAGCCAGAGCAGACGTCACAACCAGCAGGTATGTGTCTTCATATTTATTGTTTTCAATATTAATTGACGCAACCTCATTCTTCATGATGAAACGTTCCATCGCGTAGGAGCCTATGGATATCAGGCGTCTATGTCGGCATCACATGATACGTGGGGGAGTGATCAACATCCCGAGGAGAACATACAGGCTCAGATGTCGCAGCACACCCAGTGGATGAACATGTTTTCGACTCCTCCACCAGGCCCCACACAGGATACACAACATGACCAGGGAGAGTCTGAGATTCCTCCTCGTCACATTAGGGCACCCGACAGGTTGGGATGGTCGCCGCTTCCAGATCCACCTCCCCGCCAGGCCAGACGTCGTCACTGACGCTTCTATCTATCAGTAAAGACATTACCATCTATTTATGTGTGAGACTTATGTCTATTCTATGTATGAGTCATTTATATTCTATGTATGAGACAAATGACTATGTACTTATGTACGAGACATATGCCTACTCTATTTTAGTACTCTGTTATCCGAACTACAAGATCATATTTAGATAGAACATAATATTCATACAACGAGACATTACAAACAACTAGATAGAAGTACATCTAAATTAAATGGTACGTAACTGAACTCACAACATACAGCATAAAAACTACATGAAGTCATCATCGTCATCCTCGATCGATGCAGAACTCTTGCCCTTCGACGATGAAGAACTCTTGCCCTTCGACGATGCAGAAACCTTGCCCTTCGATGATGAAGAACCCTTTCCCGCCATATGTTCGCGCCAACTATTTCCCGCCACCCGTTTCCCGCCACCCGTTTCCCGCCACCCGTTTCCCGCCACCCGTTTCCCGCCAACCATTTCCCGCCAACCCTTTCCTGCCATACCACAGTCGTTCTTTCCCGCCATTTTCTCCTCTCTACCTATAAAACCCCCTTCAGACGGAGGTGGATAAGCATTGCAATGTGGTGGTGGTGAAGTTGGGGCAGTGTGCTAGAGGTGAAGCTATTGTTCGTCGTTCTTCGTTGGACTCGGAGCACCGGCAGTTTGGTGGCCGCCGTTCGTCGTTCTTCGTTCGCACGCACGCTTCAAAGGTATATTTCAGCCCACATTTTATTTTTCGTAGGTGCTCCGGTAGTATGGCTAAGGGGTAGGTTAGGTACTCAATGCGATTTGTGTGTTGCAGATGGCTAAGGGTACTCAATGGGTGCTTAGCCCTATTGTTCATGTCCAAGGCTTTTCTCCAAGTGTTGTGCAAGTTAGTGAAGTGGACCTCACTTTTGATTGGTTGAAGACTAAATTCATGTTGAAGCAAGGGTTGAAGGAAGACGATTTTGTGTACTACGTCAGCAGGAAGCAGTCAGATGGCCCTGGGGAAAGAAAATTGATTGACATAACTGATGATGGCAAGATTCAAGAAATGTTGAGCGAATGGGAATGGAAAAGGGTTGTTGAGTTGCATTGCTACAGGAAACCGAGTTATATGTGATGAATTTGTCATTCGAGATCCGCCTCTCCGCCAGGCCAGACGTCGTCACTGACGCTTCTATCTATCAGTAGAGACATTACCATCTATTTCTGTGTGAGACTTATGTCTATTCTATGTATGAGACAAATGACTATGTTCTTATGTACGAGACATATGCCTACTCTATTTTAGTACTCTGTTATCCGAACTACAAGATCATATTTAGATAGAACATAATATTCATACAACGAGACATTACAAACAACTAGATAGAAGTACATCTAAATTAAATGGTACGTAACTGAACTCACAACATACAGCATAAAAACTACATGAAGTCATCATCGTCATCCTCGATCGATGCAGAACTCTTGCCCTTCGACGATGAAGAACTCTTGCCCTTCGACGATGCAGAAACCTTGCCCTTCGACGACGCAGAACCCGGAAGCGGCGGCATGAAGATATCAACTTCGTCCTCGCTCTCCTCAGTCCATAAACATGGATTATTTGCTGCAATCCTTCTGAAAGTTTCACTCTTCGGCACCACTACCTTCTTCCACCTGTCATGCAACCGAAGAAGTTCTTTACATACCTCCTCATAGGTCCTTTCAGGCCACCCAGACCTACGTAATTGGTGAGCCAACTCATTCATTATGGTGTCACTACCGGTGAGTTCGTCCCATGGAACTATCCTATTATCCATCCTGAAATCGGTAGCTAGCCTCAGAAGAGTCCTGCTCATCCCAGGGTGAAAACTACGATCGAAAGGATAATGGGACATCTCAACTACACTACACTGCAATGCTTATCCACCTCCGTCTGAAGGGGGTTTTATAGGTAGAGAGGAGAAAATGGCGGGAAAGAACGACTGCGGTATGGCGGGAAAGGGTTGGCGGGAAATGGGTGGTGGGAAACGGGTGGCGGGAAATAGTTGGCGCGAACATATGGCGGGAAAGAACGACTGCGGTATGGCGGGAAAGGGTTGGCGGGAAATGGGTGGTGGGAAACAGGTGGCGGGAAATAGTTGGCGCGAACATATGGCGGGAAAGGGTTGTGCGGAATACGTCATAGTTTTACAAAAAAAACCAGGAATCATTCGGAAAAAAATGGTGGCATGCACCAGTCGGCCCACAGCAGGCCAACTGAGCCTAGTCGGCCCGCTGCAGGCCTATCGGCCAACTGCAAGCCGACTGGACCCTGTCGGCCAACTGCAGGCCGACTGGACTTGATCTGGTGGCCGACAGCCCAATCGGCCAGCAGCAAGCAGATGGGCCTCCAGTCGGCCTGCTGTGGGCCGATTAGGTCCAGTCGGCCTGCAGTGGACCGACGGTGTATTATTTTTTAAAATAATATTTTCGGCGTAATATTTCTGTAATTTAATATAAAAATATATATTATTTAAAAAAAATTGGCCCTCTAATGTGGGTGTCTTGGCTGCGAACTCATGCGCCAAACCAACGAAGTGACGCCCCGTTCTCCTATTAGCCTTGATCTAATCATGCACGACCGAGAAGCACAAAATCCCGACAAATTGCTATCCATGGGTCATGTACCCTTAATAATCTGGATAGTGATCTCCATAAACCGATACCAGAAAACAAGAAATCATACGATTGATTACACATCGTAGGTATATCTTCGCGCCTGGAAAACTTCCACGCTTCCTCCAAACGGAACACACGAACGGGAACGCCCTTTATATTACCACGTTTTGCGCGTTGCTAAATATGTTGCATCGCACAGTTGCTAGCTGGCCTAATTAATACAGTCGACCAGGGTGCTTGTACCGCACGAATCACTCACCATCGGCATCCATATATTTGGCGTTGAGATGACTGGAATCTGAGAATTAAAGCTGTCCCTTTTTCCCTTCAAAACATATCCAGACGTTCGTATACACACAAAATGGAGAGTTGGTGGTTGGCTCTTGTACCGTTCGTATACACACAAAATGTAGTAGAGTGGTAGTTGGCTCTTGTGCCCCCAGGTGTTGTCCCTGACCTTTTTTTAAACGAAAATTAATAATGCCCACAAACAGGCATAGCAATCACAAGGTTTAAGGTAGGAACGGAATTGATCTGTATAACAGTGCTCAGGTAGGAATTACACGGCCAAGGCCAACACAGAGCATAAGGATAACAAAGAACTATCGGTAACGAAATCGTCCATGAAAAGAGGCCACCCAAGTGAAGGTCTCATGCCGGTTCCTGCACAGCTATGAAGCGTCCCTGGCTGCTATCCAGCAACGCCCGGACGGGGACCACGTGAAGGGCAAGATGGTGCTTGTGCCCGCTTCGAGGGCGGCACCGGCAATGCATCAGGACACCGCGCCATCACCGGACAGCAAGTGGCAAGCCCCGGCACCTGGGCGGGTTAAACTGAACGTCGATGGGTCCTACTGTCCCGCTTCTAGTGGTGCGGGGGCAGGCATGATCTTGAGAGATAGCAATGGAACGATCATTTTTGCGGCGTGCAGAAACCTACTTTCTTGTGCAGACCCTTTGCAAGCAGAGTTGGCGGCTTGTCTGGAGGGCCTCAACTTTGCCATGCAATGGTCACCATTGCCGGTGGACGTGGAGATGGATTGCCTGGTCGCCGTCCAGGCTATCCAGTCGACGACAGACGACAAATCAAAACATGCGATGATGATTATTGAAGTTAAGCGACTTCTTGGTGAAAGGAGCACGATTGCTCATATTAGTAGGAGCCAAAATTGTGTTGGGCATAGACTAGCTATGTTTAGCCGAGTAGAAGCTAGGACTGCCGTTTGGTTAAAATCTAGACCTGCTAATGTACTGGACCTGTGTATGGAGGATCTTCCTCCAGGCTGAGCAATGAAATTCCCTTTCACTCCGTAAAAAAAAGGATAACAAAGAACATGGCCGAGGCCAAACAGGAAGAGCACGCAGGCTCAACAGTAAAAAATAACTAGGGACTAAGCCTCCATAGGAATGACGCGCAATACTTCGGATGTTCCTATCTTGTCCATTCTCGTTAGCGTAACTTCAGTGTCGTGCCGTTTCGCCAACGGAGTCCATTGCTGCAAGTAAACATGGCGTTTAAAAAGACAATCAGCTGGGTGCGAGGAGAAGATCGCTTCGATGATGATTTTGTTCCTAATCGTCCAAAGTGCCCAAAGCAACGCCCCTACACAGCGCCACATGATCCTACGGTTGGAACCATGCTGGGCGCGGATAATGTTAACCAGGTCAGCTCCGAAAGTCGGGTTCCACTGCTGTCACGAAACCTCGCACACCACACTCAGCGCAAAGCAAGCAAGGTGGCAGCAGAAGAAACATGGTTCGCGTCTTCCTCCGCGCCGCACACAGAACACAAACCATCAAAGGGCCCTTGCCTCTTTGCGATGTTGGGCGACGTGGATAGACGGTTACAGAACATTTGCCACAGAAAGATTTTGATTTTTAGAGGCAAGCAACCTTTCCATGGGCCCATAGCTATGTACAGAACCGGCCCTTGCGTTAGCCTAGCGTACAGGGATTTGACCATGAATTGATGCTAAAACATGAGCTCCCAAGAAATCATGTCCTGGTCTTCAGATATAGTTGCTAAGACTAGCACACAACTCCGCCCAGCAGATCCCTTCTGCCGGCAATAGAGAATGTTTAAAACAAATGGCCGAAGGCGAGGAGTGTATTGCCGCTGCCACCAAGATATCGGTGTCGGTGGCCATCACGAATAGAGATTGATAGTGTATCCATAGTGGGCCACTGTCCGTCCACGTATCCAACCAAAGACGGATTGATCTACCGTTCTTAACGTGAAACTGGGGACCTAAAGTAAACGTAGGATTGACAGCCTGGATCTCATTCAAGAAGGCCGAGCCACGACACGTTGCCTCAAAGAACGTGCCGTTAGGGAAGTACTTTGCTTTCAACCGGTCCGCCAACAGACCAAACACGTTCTGGGAAAGCTTCCAAATCCACTTAGTGAGAAGGGCCATATTCATCATCTTAGAGTTCGTCGAGCCCAAGCCTCCTTGCATTTTCGGACGACATACAACATCCCATTTCAGCAAATGGTACTTGCATTTGATCCCTGCTCCTTCCCATAAGAACTTGGATTGGGGCGTGTCTAGCTTGGCATGGACACCGTCGGCATAAAAAAACATATATACCCATAGTAAACAAGGAGAGAGAGGACATGCTCGAAGTAGTGAGAATTAGTCTTGCCCTAGAAGACACGAAACGGCCTCGCCACGGACAAACACTACCCTCCAACTTGGAGTTCAATTGCTCACATTCATTCTGAACTATTTATTTTTATCAAGATTTCTAAGTTTTAAATTATTCGAATTCAAACAAAAAATTCATTGATTTGTCGAAAGAATTTACGTTCATTCATTCAAACCTATTTTTTCATCTAGATTTAAATTGAAAATTATTCTAATTCAAATAAAAATTCTTTGATTTGTCTGAAAGAATTTACGTACATTCATTCAAACCTATTTATTTTTATCTAGATTTATAAATTTAAAATTATTCGAATTCAAACCAATTTTTTTGTTGATTTGTCTAGAAGAATCTACATACATTCATTATGTACTATTTACTTTTATCTAGATTTTCAAATTTAAATGATTCAAATTCAAACAAAAAATCAGTGATTTGTCCGAAAGAATCTACTTACATTAACTCAAAACTATTTATTTTTATCTATATTTTAAATTTAAATTTATTCAAATTCAAACAAATTTTTTGTTGATTTGTCTGAAAGAATTTACGAAGTTTTGACAATTTTGAGGGTGTGCGAAATTTTGACATCATCTTTAACACGCAGGTCATGGACATTTTTTTAACAGGGATGTCGGGCGCTCGTTCTAGAGGATATTTGAATTGAATTGTGTTGTGTCGATTTCTAACTCTCGGGTTGGAGCAAATGAATTTCGTGACGGCAGGAACAAAACCAAGATGTCTTCGTTGTACACCAATCGGAGTTGTTGCCAAAGTAAATAGTTCGGTTTGCCTCCATGCGGGAACATGCATGTGGTTTGGTGGTAAGCTCATGCGTGTTACTCTCGAGCATCAGAGTTAGAATCCGCAAGGCACTCGTTTTTCTTTCTCAAATAGCAATATGTCCGTGCGTTGCAACGGATCCAAAATAAAATAGTATTATGTCATTCGAAGTAAATTCTTGGGGTTGTTTTGATGAGGTGAGAAAGAGATGTGGTTTGTTTCAAGATAATAAGAGGTTTTCTGTAAATTGGAGCAGAGAAGTGGGCTATTGTTGCAAAAATGTCACAACTTACCTCACAACTGTTAGATATAGATCTAATGGTCAGAAATGACGGATGGCAGACACACCATCATCATCAACTGAGTCTTTTATAGGAGTAGAGATTTCTCCCCTCTCAGCACGTGCTTACAAGTGGGACCCAGTAGGCTTTTACGTAATTAAATAAAAAGTGAGGGGTGTTTCTGCCAAAAATAACATGTGCCATCACACTGGCCTGTTCTAGTCACTGTCGGTGGGCCATAGCCACGCTGACATGCCACACATGCATGGGGTACATCTGAAATTTATGACCATATTTGCATGCCCGGTAAAGTTAAATAGCTTAAAACATGTATTTTACAAGTTTGTGGATAAAATGGTCACCCAATGCAAGTTTTATGACGAGGGAAGACTTGTATAGGATCTACCCTTAGATGAGATCAATGAGATCGATCTATTTGGAGATACAAAACATGTTAAAAAATTATGAAAAAATTTGGAGACACTCATCCATCTTTGATGTACAAGCTCAAAAAAATTCAGCTCCTAATTCAAACTACACTTAGAGGACAAAAAAGACAAAATCAGATATGAATAGTGTCAAAAACTGTTCACCAAAAGCTGACACTATTCGTAGTCGAATTTGTCTTTTTTTAATCTCTAATTGCAGATCGAGTTTTGAGCTGTTTTTTTTTTGGGAGTTGTAGACATAACCCGCAGGTATGTTGTAAATTATTTTCAGAATTTTTTGAATTGTCTAAATACGAAAAAATTTGGGTTGATCCTACGATCTCACCTAAAGTGCTGATTCAGTGTATTTATCTCTTTCTGAAGTGTCTTTTTTTCTCTCTTCGTTTCTGAATCATGAGTAACCCGAAATGGCTAACTTTGTTGCATTCGAATCTTCTTGCAGTTTTGTTATGGAAGCAGGATTATCATGTCGTTCGGAATCAAAACCAACTAATGTTTATTTTCACTTTGTGTGTCTCGGCTTTGGTATCGCTCCAGGCCTAGAAGCAGAATTGTAACCCAAACCTGCTGCAGCAAACTGTAGACGGTCTCAACCCCAGTGAAAACAGAGTCCAAACTACTGGTTGGAAATTATTCTCGACTAAGGAATGAGAGACGCTGCGCACGACACTAAACAGAGTCACTCAGTTGGTTCGGAAAATCAAAGTTCGTTCACTCACATAGATCCAAACGTTCAAAGCTTCAGCTGAACAAATTCAAGCCCTTTCGAATGGAAGTTCATACTACTATTACGTACTCCCTTTGTCCCATAATATAAGAGTATTTTTTACACTACACTGATGTTCAAAACACTCTTGTTTTATGGGTCGGAGGGAGTAGATTCTAGGGATCCCACTTAAAGCAGACAGACAGTCTAAAACCCAGACGAAGAAGACAACAACAAAAGCCCAGATAGGCATGTCCCCTGGTACAACGACGATACTGGCATAAAACATCTTCCAAACATCTACTAGTAACTTAGTACTCCGAAATGAAACGGCGCATCTCCAAGCTCCAAAATGATCCGTCTTCGATCCTTCGGCAGGCACATCAACAAGCGCGCAGCGAAGCTAGGCAGCATCGTTGACATCCGGGAGGCTGACGAAAACAACGAGCGCAAGTTAATCACAGCCCAAACTTGAGAAGAAGCGAAGAATTAAGAGACCAACGCACCACAGAGACTCACTTGGACAAGGCTGAGTGCAGATTGACGGCAAGAAGCACGAAGGACGCGACGGTGGACTCCGCGTACGAGCGCCGGGCAGCCTGCGTCGGCGCCGTGACAGCCATCCACGCCAGGGCACAGCCGGACGCGGTGTTCACGAGCACGCAGAACATCAGGAACATGTGGCTGCCGAAGATGGCGCGGAGGCAGGCCCGGTCGTCGGCCGTCATGGAGACAGCCGCCGCCGTGCCCAGCAGCAGCAGCATGGCCAGCACGGGCACCGCCATCTTGACGATCTTGGCATTGTTCTGGTTCGCTCTCGCAGCTCCTGCGGCACCCAGCAGATGGCGGCCTTCAAAGTTCCAGACAAGAAACAAGAAGATCAAATCTTTGGTGGCATGACAGTAAAATAGCAGAACAAGAAGATCATAAGGTGAAACTTGGCGAGTTGCCACTGCTCCTCCAACAAGCAACAAAAAGAAAGCCCAAATTAAGCCTTTGTCGTGGAAAATCGGAGGGAATGCGACTCGTTTCAACCTGACGAGAACGCAAAAGATCTCCAAAAGGAAACCGCGTCGCTCTACCGTGAAGAAGACGGAGAAAAGGAAACAAAGCAAGAACATTCATCCGGAGATCTTAAGCCCAAACTCCCACCCGAATAGCTAGCAGAACAAACTAGCAGCAGGGAAAACCAACAATGATCAACCAAGAGGGGTAGATTCAAGCATACCATCCATCTCTCCAGTACTGCTCTTTTCCCTGACCACGGGGAGTTGTGGAGGTGTTGGCGGGGCTCTATAGGAAATTGCGGTGGAGCTTTTGGTCAAGATGATTCATGGACAGATGGCAAAATTTCCAGTCTGGAGGCAGCAGCAGACGCAGCTTTTTCAGATTTCAGTTTCTTCTTTTCAGAGCTCGATCGCCACCCTTTTCTTTTCTGGTTTCTTGCACCTACTCACGCCCAATTCTCTTACTGGAATACTTTCTTTTCGGGACAGTAAAAATCGACTGATTTTGCTTTTTTCAAAACGCACATGACGATTCGCAGTTCCTCACAAGCGACGAATGGTGGTAGTCCAAATGAACTGAAACAACATGACGCCATCGGTCCACTTTAACGCATCATGAAACTGACACATTGATTTGAAATAGTTCGAACAGAATGGGCTGGTCCTCCTAGAAAAGTTCTACTACTCCGTCTCACAATGTAAGACATTTTTACAAGCTAGTTTAGCTTGCAAAAACGTCTTACATTATGAACGGAGGGAGTAGTTTGAAGGGTCGGCAATGGGCAAGATGTTCGCATTTGTCGTGACCGATGATCACTCGCGAGCCTACAGGGGTTTTTTTTTTGAAAGATCCAGAATTGCTGGCGTTTTCATTGATCATAGCAGAAAGCAGTAGAAAACAACAATGGTGGTGAGGATCCTAGGATCAAAGTTTTAGGGAGTGCCACACACGGAAAAAAACCCTAGAAACAAGAGTGGGTTTATCTCTCAAGGGGGGTCCCCGAAAGGGCTCTCTAAGCATGCAGCTCCTGTGGTTCTCCATAGCTCGATGTTGTCTCTTATGCGCTTGATGATTCCTGCCACGCACGGCAGATGCTGCCTGAAGGTGCTGTGGTTTCTCTCCTGCCAAATCTCCCAGCAAGCAAGCCAGCACAGCGTCTGCACTCCCTTTCGCCATTGGTGTGGGGTCTGCTCCAGGATGCCTTGCACGATCGCGGTGGTGCTGTCATGGCGCCAGCTCTCGGCCAGGGTGAGAGCCGAGCAGCCATGCCACAGTCCCAGCTCGGCCCACACTCGTCCGGCTTCGTGGCAGCTCCAAAAGAGGTGGCGCGACGACTCCAGGTTTCTGACGCAGAGTTGGCAGAAGTAAGCGTTTGTCCAGCCCCGCCGCTGGAGTCTGTCATTGCACCAGAGCCGATCCCGAGGAGCAACCAGGCAAAGATTTTGATTTTTCCCGGCGCCCAGGCCTTCCAAACCAGACGGTCAAAATGGGTCGCCGTTCTACCCTGGAACTGCGCCAGGTACGCCGATTTCGCTGTGTACTTTCCTGAGCTGGCTCTACTCCACGTCAGGTCATCCGGCACTCCTGGCTGCAGCTGCGTGTCCGTCCCCTGGAGCAGGCGATGAAGGGCGAGGACGTCCGGCAGGAGATGGCGGTTGTTGTCGTGGGCTAGGTCGCGGATCCACGTGTCGTCACTGAGGGCCTCCCGCACCGATCTATTCTTGCGGCGCGAGTAGCTGAACAGCCTTGGGAATTGCTGCGAGAGGCAGCCCTGGCCGATCCATGGAGAGAGCCAGAAGGAGGCCCGAGCCCCGTCGCCGATCGCAACGCTGGTGGAGGCCGCGAAGAGCGCTTTGTCCGCGCCGTCGCAAGGCAGCTCGGTGCCCACCCAAGGCCGCTCCGGGTGGTGCCAGGCAGTCTAGAGCCAGCGCAGCCGCAGCGCTCTGCCAAAACGCTGCAGGTCAGGGATGCCCAGGCCTCCTTGCTCCGTCGGGGCGCAGACCGCCGGCCAGTTGACCTTGCAGCTGGCGCCCGAAATCTCGTCGTCCTGGCACCAGAGGAAACGTCGCCTGCACTTGTCGATCTCCTTGAGAATTTTCTTTGGGACACGGAGGACGGTGAGGGCGAAGGTCGGCATGGCACTCAGCACGCATCGGACGAGCACGCGGCGGCCGGCCATCGGTAGCAGCTTGCCCTTCCAGCCCGCAAGCCTTGCCTTGATTCTGTCGATGATGAACTGGAGGTGGACCAAGCGAAGGCGTCCCGTAGAGACCGGCAACCCAAGGTATTTGATTGGGAAGGGAGCGATGGAGCCTGCAAAACCCTGGAGCACCTCCTCGACGTTGATGTTCTCGCAACGGATCAGCGAGACCGTGGATTTGGCCGGGTTGATGCAGAGCCCCGTTGCCTCACCGAAGTCGCTAAGGATGTGCAGCAGAGAATCTACCTCTTCTCGTCTAGGGTTTATGAAGATAACTGCGTCGTCGGCATATAGGCTTACACGAAGCGCCGGGTCGCGGCCTGGAGAGGCGATGTAACAGCTGCTGATCTACCGCCGTCGTGATGAGGTGGTGCAGTGGGTCGATTGCCAAAATGAAGAGGAAGGGGGAGAGCGGGTCTCCCTGGCATAACCCACAGTGATGAAGGATGCTTGGGCCAACCGAACCGTTGAGAGAGACCGCTGAAGAAGCCGAGACGAGCAGGCGAGCCACCCAGTCCCGCCATCGCGCACTAAACCCTAGCTGTTGGAGCAGCTCCAGCAAATATTCCCAGGAGACGGTGTCGAACGCCTTCGCTATAGGAGGTTTGATTTCGAGCAAAGGAAGGTGCAGATTCAAATGGGTCTATAGTTAAACTTCAGCAATATTATAGCAACTCCAACCGGGTGACCCATTTTATCCGTTTGGGTTGTCCGGACATAAACACGATCCAACAGGGCGACCCAAACGCACACTGCGTTCGTCTGCTGTCCGTTTTGTGTCCGTTCAGACTCATATCCAGCCCAAACTTGAGGCACAATTGGGTCAAAAGCGGACACAAAGTGAACGTTCTCCGTGCCTTCTTCGTCCGCCTCTGTCCGGTTGCATGTGCCGCTTGGCCCACTTGCCATCCACCCACCCGTCCCATCTCATCTCTCTTCTCCTTTTCCTCTCTCTTCTCCCACCCACCCGCTCACCCCGCTCGAGAGCTGGAGCGGCGCTGGCCTGCCCCCCGTGCCTCGCCTCCCCCACGCCGCTTTGCCCTCGCGCGCTAGGCCCCGCGCACGTCGCTGTGCCGCCCGGCCGTCCTCTTGCCTGGTCGTACCCGGCCTCCCCAGCTTGCCGCGCGCCAGCTCTGCACGCCTCGTCACCAGCCCGCTCGCCTGCCGGCTTCACGGGTGCGCAACCCTCCCTCTCTTCGGCGCTCTCCTTCTCCTCGACCTCCTAGTTGCTCTCGCGCTCCGTCTTCGCCCCGGACCTCTCCACGCCCCGGGGCACCGGAGGCCGAGGCGGTGGGTCGTCGCCACCGGCGTGCGGGGCGTCGCGGGGGTGTTGGCGGCCTCGTCCTCTGTGCCGGCCGCGTCCATGTTGCTGTGGGGACAGCGGCGCCATGCTGCTCGTCACCGCCGGGGCCTACTCCCTCGTGCGCCGCCAGTCGAACTCTACGACCGAGAGCCGCTCCTTGACCTCCAAGGTCGTCCAGACGCGCTGCGGGGAGCTCACCCGGTCACGCTCCGAGCTTCTGGCCGCACCTCGGGCCGCGCCCGGCCGCGCCTGCTCTTGAGCGCTCGGCCGTGCTCCTGGCCGCGCCCGCTCTCGAGCTTCTGGCCATGCTTCGGGCCGCGCCCGTCCACTCTAGCCCCGCTGCTTCCTGCTCGAGCTGCACGGGCGCTTGCTTCGCCGGCGGAACCAGCCGCAGAGGCAACAAATGGGTCCGCCGCATGTCTTTGCGTTGGGTGTATCTATCGTCCTCGCGTGTCCGTCGCATGTCTGTTAAGCGGACGAGTGACCCAAACAGACAAAAAAACAAACAAAATATGTGTCGGGTCCATGTGTTGGAGTTGCTCTTACTTACCGGTTGGCAGATGGGTAATGGAGGGAGTATCGGTGGATTTACAGTGGAGTAGCCTTCCAGTAAATCAAGATATGCGTTTTTTATCAGAGAAGATAGTATAGAGGAATGTAGTTCTTGTATTATTCATATCTGTCCTAGTAAAAAATATGCTAATCATTTCATGGCAAACTTTGGTAGAAACTTTAGTAGAAGGCTGAACCGCTGTCTGGCTTGGATCAGGTCTAGAGGAGGTCTTGGGGCCTTGTCAGACGTGGTTGTAATCCCTACTATCTCCTCTCCGTCTTGGTTTATTGGTTCCTTTCGTATTTAGTGTCAAATTTTGATCATAGATTTAACTAATAAAATGTCAATGCATGTTGTAAAAAATAATATCACTAGAAACTATGTTCAAATACGAATCCAACGATGTAATTTTTATTAACACGCATTGATATTTTGCTAGTTAAATTTAGGGTCAAAATCTGGCACAAAATATTAGAAGGCCCAATAAACCAGGATGGAGGTAGTACGTTCTGAGCAACACAAAAATTATTTCGCAACAAAGAAAACACCACGGATTCCAAAGTATGATATCAACACAAACTAAAATTAGTAGCAATTGCAAATGTTCATCACAGATAATAGGGCCATGATTATGAATAGTTCACTTAGAAGACCCGTGCTAATTGACCGTGAATCCATGTTAGCTTACCTTCCAAACTGAAACAACAAATGGAAAAAAGCAATAGCTCTGAACGATGTAGAAAAACAGTAGAACTAGAATCAGGCTATTTCTTTCTGTATGTCTAACTATGATCCTTCCAAAATAGATGTGCCAATCTACATCCTCTGAGAATTGGGTGTAGAAGGTACTTCAGTGTACGACACAATTACCAATACTTGATTCTTCAGAGTAAGGTTCAGAAAAAACAAACTACAGTGCTCCGATTTCAGGTACGATAATCAATATCTCAAGATTGCTTCCCTTAGATAACTCCTATTACAACTTGGATCTCTCCCTAAGAATCACTGTAATCAATGTTGTGAATAAGACATTCTGATTCAACATGACATCCTGACAAGCTAACAGCATAAAACAAACAAAACAAAACAGAGTTCTTCAATGCTGACTCCAGTGTAATATCTACTCAAGAACTGAAGGGCGTTAGCAGGATATGTACAATCAGGAACTGAAAAGGGGTCCGTGCTGTCCATATATATATGTATAGCACTGCAACATCCAAAATTCAGGCAATGCAGGCACAAAAGTTTGATTCAGGCCACAAAAACAATCCAACTGCCTAGCCAACAGTAGATATCTCGCTCGGTGTTGAACAGATGCACGAGCAATCAGTTTCATTAGTGCCTCTTTCAACTAGGCGTTTGTTCCGGTTAATCAACAGCTTGATCAGTGGTGCTTTCAAGGAAACTTGGCGCCATATTTGATTCACTGGTCCATTCGGATCTTCATACTCAAAGTAATGTTTTACCTGCAACAAATATCCAAGGTTCAGCAAATAAACTGGTAGCTAAACTGCCAAATGTGTATGGATATGCATTACACTCCTCTGAAACTGAAACTTCATACAATTCCTTGAGTTTCTTGCAAATAAGCGACATTTCACATGTCATTGCATACCAGACCAGATTGAACTCTTCCAATGACGTAGCAGTTGATCTTACATAACATAACAGTTGGGCAGTTTTATTGCCAAAACTATTGTCAGCGTTCTGGGAACGGGGGTCCCCAGACTTGCCTGCCTGCGGCCCACGGAGTGGCTCTGCGAGCGGGCCCGTACGGCCCATCTTCACCAACAGGCATTCAAGACCCTCGCGAGGGGCCAAGCCTCGCGAGGCGGACGACATAAGACCTCCTCAGGAGCGGCCTTCCCAGGTAGGCTCGCGAGGGGCGGAGAGTTCAAGGCGAGGCAAACCTCGCGAGGTTCTTGTGACGTGAGCCATGACGATCGAGACCCGGCGGGCGTCAGGCGGGCGCCAGCGCGCGCAGTGTCCTTGTTTCCTCTTTGGTGCTAAGGAGGCAAGCGCAGGCGCGGAATACCGAGGCGTCAAGCAAAGGTTAGACCAAGACCAACAGGACGGCAAGACAGAGGTCACCGTGGAGCCCAAGGCGGCGTCACCACCAGAGCCTTTTGCAGGCGAAAACTGTTTTTGTCAGGATAAGTTGTACTAGCTGTCCCCTTTCAAATTGGCCGTTGTTGGCTCTCTTCCCGCTCAATATTTGGGGAGAGGACCAGGGCCTCTATAAATAGGACTAGCCACCACAGTAGGAGGCAACTCGAACTGAGCCTCAGGCATCGAATGGATCTGGAGCCAACCCTTAGCCACACACCGAGCATAAGAACACCTCAACCTCAGGAGGCTGTTCTTCCCCTTGTAACTGTTCATCCTCAGCCCGAGAGGCAATCCACCACCACCACACTGGAGTAGGGTATTACACCACAACGGTGGCCCAAACCAGTATAAATCTTGTGTTCTTTGTGTTGCGAGTTCGTCGAGTTAGTCCGTGAGATCTTAGCAAGGCTAGGACGTGGATCGGTAGGGGGTGTTCTTCATGCGCACCCCAGTGTTCGAACCTCGAGGGTTTTGCCGAAACCCGTGATCCGACATTTGGCGCGCCAAGTAGGGGTGCGCCGGAGCCTCTTCCCCATCAGTTGATCCACCGACGCTCCGCGGTTCCGATGTCCGGCGACCCGAGGGCCGACGCCAACCGCTGGGCAGCCTGGCCCGCCCGGGCGGCGCCGCCTGCCCAGGAAGACCTCAACCCCGCGCTCCAGGCGGCACGGGCGCCACCTAACGCTGCTGGGCGTGGGCAGCGCGGCCAGGCGCCGTCCACCCTTACTCCACGACAAGCGCGAGCCGCAGCAAGGGCCGCAAGCCACGCCGCGGCAACGGCACCGCACACCCGGCGGGAGCAGGCGAACATGCGGGCTGCACTCACAGTGGCGCAGGAGTTGCTACGGTGCCGACTGATGGAGAGCGGCCGGGATGCGCTGCTGGAACGCGTCGCCGAGCTACTGGACGCAGCGGCCACGGCAGCGCCGCCCTTCTGCTATCAGCTCACGTCTCAGGCGGCGGCTGGATCCCACGGCGGGCCTCGCCGCGCCCACGTGCTCCCGGGTGCGCCCGGGGGCCTCGTCGACATCAACACGATCCACGATGGAGGGCGCCCTGTTGCGCCCGCGCCACCCCAGATGGGTGCGGGCACGAGCGTTGCCGCATACGGCCCTATCGGAGCACTGCCCTGCCGTCCTCACGACGGCGTGACAGGCCGGGCGACATGGAGCATGGAGCACTTCGGCGAGGTCTTCGGGGCAGCGGCCTCGGAGGCCTACGTGCCCCGCATGATGAACCAGGAGTACACGCCGGAGGACGACCCCGGCTCGTTCCTCGGACCAGGATGGGAGGAGGCGTTAGGAGCTGAAGCCTTCCAGGAGCCGCCAGAGAGCCCCAGCAACCGCGCCGTCGACAACAGATACAGGGTACCACTAGTCCCTCAGGGGCAAGCTTACGCTAACCATGAGTCGCAGGTGAACCAAGTCACAGCACCCGGCGATGGTTCCGGCACGGGATGTCCGCCCCATCAGGAGAGACCCACTGGGGGCTGCCCAGGAGGAGCCAGGAGCAAGGCCCCTCCCCGCGTCGCATGGAGCAAGGCGTCACCCGGAGGTAGGCCCTCTGCCAGGGAGGCGCCGGCGAGCCCTACCCCGGCAGAGGACCCGTGGTCGCCGAGGACGCCGCTGGCGTCCCCCTTTGGTGCCGTCCTGGTCTCTGGTCGTCCCAATGGTGGTAGAGGGTGGCGCAAGGCGGGGCCCTCGTCTGGCGATATGAAACAAGGCTCACGCCTGTGAAGATCGCCGCCCGTGACACTCTCACGTAATAACGAGTGGGGCTGTACACGCCTCGGAGTCTCAGGAGTGCCGCCCTCGGGCCTCGGGGGCTCCCTCCCACGTCCTAGTGGCAGCACTTAGCTCCGCGCTGGTAAGAAGACTCGAAGAGAAGAAGACTAGACTAGGCGCCGGACGCGGCCATTTGCTTTGGATCTCTTTTTGTAGCCTTGCCTTTTGGATTTGGATTTAAGTTGAAGTTGAATTTTCATTGATGCGCGCGGGGGGTGCCTTTTTTTGTTCGAGCGATTTCTTGTTGCCTGGTTCTTGCCTTATTCCGAAGCTCGCACTCGCTGCCTCCCCCTCGCGGGCCCCTCGCGAGCGGGGCTGGACGCAGCATACGCACCGCGTGCGTCGATACCACGATCGGCACTTGATTCTCGCGAGGCCCTCTCGGGCGAATCGGCAAACCCTTCAGGAGTTCCCCGGGAGCTCACGACCTCACGATCCAGTTCGGGGCTTGCCGTCGGCTAAGGTAAGCCGCAACAGCAAACTTGCCATCAGACTCATGGATTCACAAAGACGCACACTCAGCTTGACATAAAAGAATAAAGGCAGCGGTTTGTTTACACGAGGGGCTCCCCCTCTCAAAATGCTCTTACAATCTTTAGGGGCCACGCCCAAGTTTTTGCATACAAGGTAAAATAGCAGGGGAACATGGGATCAGCCAGATATGTCGCTCGCCGCGCCCCCCGGGTCATCTTCAGACGCACCACTGGTGTCGCTGTCGCCGTCGCTGGCATCGCCTCCACCTTCGCCAGCCCCGACATCGCCGTCGTCAACCACGTCTCCTTCGTCTGCCGCGACTACCACCGCGTCGTCCTCAGAAGAGAAGGCCCTGACCAGCACATCCACGTTGTCCTCCACCCATCGCGCCAGGTCGCCCCGGATGGCCGCAGGTACGGGGGCAATGGCAGCGTCGAAGTCGAAGTCAAGGAAGGTGTTCTGAAGATGGCTGAAGACGCGGGAGAACGCGCGCCCAAGCAGGCCACCGCTCCTCTCTTCCACAAGCTGGCGAGCTCTATCGGATCGAGCTTCCAGACGCGTCACCACGTCGGAGAAGAAGCGAAGATGGCTGGCGTAGTCGTCCATATGGGGATGAGGGGCATTCTCGTCGCAGATATGGCCCAGCGTGGTGTTGGCCCTGTTCCCGAGACCCTGGAGCATGGGGCATGCTCGCGCTCCAATGTCCGCCGCTGAAGCACTTCCTCCCTGTTCTGCCGCGCAACGGCCTCGGCGTCATCAACCCGTTTCTGAAGAGAGAGCAGCTCGGCGCGGGCGGAGGCCAACTCCGCCTGCGCCGTGACCAGGGCGGCCGCTGTGGCCTCCTCGCGCCTCTCTACCTCAGCTAGCCTGGGCCTAAGGGCAGCGGCCCTACCTGCAGCCTCCGTCTCCGCAAGCTGCAGCTTCAGGTCATGCCTACCCTCAAGACCCGCGCAAACCTCGGCCACTCGGCGATCGACCTCCTCCTGAGCCTTGGCCTCGCGTGCACCAATGACATCTTCCACTTGGGCAACTTGACGCTCCCTCGTCTCCAACCGCTCAAGCTCGAGGCTGTGCTCCATGGCTTCCAGTGCCAACGCCTCCTCGCGCCTCCGGATCTCTTCTTCTTCGGCGGGCGTCCCCCTCAGCGACGCAAGGGCGGCTTTGCGCGCCTCCACCTGCTGCTCCAGGGACGCACTCCAGGCCTGGAGCTCCCACGCGCGCTTCTCCGCAGCCTCGCGACGGCGGTCACCCTCGCGAGCTTCCTCGAAAGCTCGGGAGCAGGCCTCACGAGAGACCTCGAGAGAAGCTTCAGCCTTCGCGTTATCAAGCTCGCGTTGATGACGCCCGAGGTTGATGGCCACCTTCAACTTGTGCCGCTCTTCCGCCAGCCGAAGACTCTCGGCCACGAGGCGCGCGTCGACACCCGCGAGTTCTTCACCAAGCCGGTTGATCGCGCCCAGCGCCTCCTGGAAGAGCTCATGACGAACGACGCTCCGTCCGTGCTCGAACTCGAGCGCACGGCCCATCTCGTCCTCCACCGTGGGGGCTGCAGGAGGGGCCCAAAGCCACACGCCCCCTCCCAACAGGGGGCTGGGAGCTGGCGCGTGCCCGGAGGCCAGCCAGGCCTCACAAGGGGCCCGGGCGAGTCGGGGCTCGCTGCTTGAAGAGGAGCCGAGGACCGAAGCCAACCAGCCACCGTACATGACCAGAGGAGGGGTTCTGGGCACGCCCGCCAAGCTCCAAGCAAGGCCGCAAAGGAGGGGCGACGAGGCCGCGGGCTCAAGGCGCCATGGAGGCAAGCGCGCCTCTCCAACCGACCCCGCGCCAGGAGCGGCGTGCGGGCTCGGGGCGCTCAAGGCCAGCGGGGGAGTCGAGGAGACAGGAGGCTGCTCCTCAGGAGATGCAACGACCTTGACGGAAGGGACCCTGAAGGACCACCGTTAGGAAGGAATGCGACACTCAGGAAACCATAAGGATGCAGCACTTACTCGTCAATGGCGATGTACTTCCTCCGCTTCAACGGCCCAAAGATGCCACTGCTGCCGCTCGGGGACCTCTCCCTCTTCCGGAGCTCCTCGAAGTCCACGCAGAGCCGACCAAAGCGTTGGACATGGCGGCCAGTACGAGGTGCGGCAGGAGAAGCACTTGAAGGGACAGCCTCAGGGGCGCCAAGCTGAGGAGAGCCGTCGGGCGCCATTTCGCAGCGACCTGCCGAGGTCTCAGGAGCTTCGGCCTCAGGAGTCGCACGCTGCGTCACCCCCACAGCAGCTGCCCCAGGCCAAGAATCGCGGACCCCCGAGGGCGACGCCTCGGGAGCCCCAGGCGGCAGCAGCACTATGGTGCTAGGGCCACCGGCCTCGAACAGTGCTCGCCCCCCTGCTTCCACACTCGGGGCGAGCTCGGCGCCAGCAGCGAAGAGGGGAACCACGTTGACGGGGTTCTCGCGGGGTCCCACCAGGCCGTCTGGGCGCAGCCCCCACTCGTCAAAGGAAGGCATGTGCTCCACAAACTCCTCCTTGTTCGAGCAGCGGTACAACAGACAACTCTTCCCAGGCATGTCGTCCGGCAACGGGACGCCCGCCAAGACCCCAAGCACCGTCTGCCGCGTCTCAAGAGGGAGCCCGGACTCCTGAAGCCTCATATGGTCCTTGCTGCTAAGCAAGGCCCACATCGGCCGGGAATGGCGCTGAAGCGGGGCAATTCGGCGCGGACAAACTCCTTCACCACCATAGGCGCAGTCACGCCACGGTCTTTCAGCCTCTTCAGCCTGAGCCAGACGGGGACAAGGCAGGGGCTCGCGAGCTTCTCGTGGCTCCAACCGGAGTTGGGGACGGCAGGCGCCAGCGAAGGGTGGAGCAGAGGGCTGAGCACTCCGACATCAACAAACACCCACCGTGTCCGAAACCCGCTCGTGGATGGAGGAAGCTCGAAGTCGATCCCCACGCCTGCCGTCGCAGCCACGGCATGGAAGCTCAGGCATCCCGAGCTCTGTCGGGGGTCAATCAGATGCAGCGAGAAGAAGTGGCGAAGAAGGGCCACGGAAGGGGCAATGCCCACCATGGCCTCACACACAAAGGCAAAGACGGCAAGAAGGGTCACGGATTGGGGGTCAAGGTGCAGCATGTGGATCTGATAGTGTTCCAGCACTGCGTTGAAGAAGGCAGAGAAAGGAGGGACCAGACCGGCCCAAAGGGCGTCGATGAAGAACGGGACCTCGGTGGCTGCCCGGTCAATGCGAGCACAAGACGCAGGCCAAGCCACCGTCTTCCCCCACTCATTGAAGCTGGTGGCGAGCATGGGACGCACCTTGCCCATGGCCTCATTGTTGAGCACCAGCAATCGGCCAACTGCGGGCTCAACGGCCAAAGGCGCACTTGTCGAAGGCAGAGGCTCCTTCCCCTTATCCGCTTGTTTCGGCGCCATGGCGATGGAGTGGGCAGAGCTCAGGTCAGATCGGAAAGTGGGGCGGAGTCCCGGGGAAGCAGAGGAATCGAAGGAGTACGGCGCAGGCGATGGAAGAATAATTGTGTAGGTTGCGGTGGCCGCCTAGCCAGGCGGCCACGCGTCGACCAAGGCCGCAGGCTATTGGGGCCCGCGGCACTCCGCACTTGCGCTTTGGCTTTGCCTCGAAGCCAAGCCCGAGCGCGCCTTGGGCCCAGGGGCTACTGTCGGAGTTCTGGGAACGGGGGTCCCCAGACTTGCCTACCTGCGGCCCACGGTGTTGCTCTGCGAGCGGGCCCGTACGGCCCATCTTCACCAACAGGCATTCAAGACCCTCACGAGGGGCCAAGCCTCGCGAGGCGGACGACACAAGACCTCCTCGGGAGCGGCCTCCCCAGGTTGGCTCGCGAGGGGCGGAGAGTTCAAGGCGAGGCAAACCTCGCGAGGTTCTCGTGACGTGAGCCATGACGATCGAGACCCGGCGGGCGCCAGGCGGGCGCCAGCGCGCGCAGTGTCCTTGTTTCCTCTTTGGTGCTAAGGAGGCAAGCGCAGGCGCGAAGTACCGAGGCGTCAAGCAAAGGTTTCCATATCGGTGTAACGAGACCAAGACCAGCAGGATGGCAAGACGGAGGTCACCGTGGAGCCCAAGGCGGCGTCACCACCAGAGCCTTTTGCAGGCGAAGACTGCTTTTGTCAGGATAAGTTGTACTAGCTGTCCCCTTTCAAATTGGCCCTTGTTGGCTCCCTTCCCGCTCAATATTTGGGGAGAGGACCAGGGCCTCTATAAATAGGACTAGCCACCACAGTAGGAGGCAACTCGAACTGAGCCTTAGGCATCGAATGGGATCTGGAGCCAACCCTTAGCCACACACCGAGCACAAGAACACCTCAACCTCAGGAGGCTGTTCTTCCCCTTGTAACTGTTCATCCTCAGCCCGAGAGGCAATCCACCACCACCACACTAGAGTAGGGTATTACACCACAACGGTGGCCCGAACCAGTATAAATCTTGTGTTCTTTGTGTTGCGAGTTCGTCGAGTTAGTCCGTGAGATCTTAGCAAGGCTAGGACGTGGATCGGTAGGGGGAGATCTTCGTGCGCACCCCAGTGTTCGAACCTCGAGGGTTTTGCCGGAACCCGTGATCCGACAACTATATATGCTCCCATCAATGAAGAGCATAAATGATGACCCGAAAATAAATCATATATACATAGCAACTTAGTTTGCCAAGCAATTCCAAACCACTGCCCATCCATGAAGTGGTTAGTACTAAATGACAGGAAGGAAGAAATGGTGATCTTTCCTAGCAAAAATGCAACAAGAAGCCAAGTGTCCCATGCTAGTAAATGTAAAAGGTATAACCAGCTTCTCAACAATAAATCACTAAATCAAACAAGTGTCGTTCTGTTATTGCGTCTAATACATTTCAATATGGTAATTATAGGACTTCATGGTGGTTTTAGGTTAAGTGGACTTGTCCAAATGAAGAAGTGACTATTCTTTTTTCCATTTTTTGCAGTGACGATTCTGACAAACCCACTATCTAAGTCCTCAAAGATTTACCGATATGTAGGGTTCCTTGCATCTCGTCTTGGTCATATGAAACTAACTGATCTTGCATGTCAGTTATCCATAGTTTTTATGGCGTCGCCATCTCGTCGTTATGGAGACGATATAACACTGTGGCGCCCTCCGAGCCCAAGGTGCCGGCTCTCGCAACAGAGGTTGCATGTGGCATCTACCAGAGGCATGGCGTCCTGTTGGCACCCAAATGGTGAGGTTGACGTCGCCATGCTTAATTTCATAAGCCACAGGCCTCTTCCAGCCATGCCCCATCTAGCTCCACTCAACTCCAGGTCGGAGGTGCGTCTTACCCATCCACCACCTCCTATCCACTCAGCTGCAGGTAGGAGGCGAGTTTCAGCGCCACATCCCGCCACTCCCATCCACAGATCGACGCAGGTGCGGTGCAAGTCTTCTCAGGCCAGCTTCACCGCCACTGCCGGCAAGTTAAGCTACCTGTCTTCTCAACCACCTCTCTTCTCCCTGACTCTGCCTCCCCGTCTCTCTTCTTCCCCTATGCTGCGATGTGCCCTGTTTCTTTGTCTGCAAAGTTCCTCTGTTTTGTTCTCTTAATGTACATGTTGTGCCCTAGTATATATGTACACATGTAGTGCTAGTGCAGTGCATATCTCAACCTTGCAATCCACATGTAGGGCTAGTATATTTGTGGGCAGTGCTAGTGCAGTGCATACATCAAGCTTGCAATCCACATGTAGGGCTAGTATATTTGTGGGCAGTGGCTTAGGGCAGTGCATATCTCAAGCTTGCAATCCACATGTAGGGCTAGTATATTTGTCGGCAATGGTTAGTGCAGTGCATCTACTCTGTTTAGTGACTTAATTTGTTGTCAACTTGTCATGCAAAGTTAGGTCTTTTATATCAAGTGCGATTTAATTTGCTATCACAAAGACTTAGGTTGTCTATGAGTCGCCTTGCCATACGGCATAAGCACTATAAAGTTATGAAGGGGATTGGTCACCACAAAATTCATTACGCCATGAAAACCATGTTGCTATCTCACTATGGTATTCTGGGTGTATATACACAATGTACTCTGTATAAAAGATCACTGTTTAG
Organism: Triticum aestivum; assembly: GCF_018294505.1. Taxonomy (NCBI): domain Eukaryota; kingdom Viridiplantae; phylum Streptophyta; class Magnoliopsida; order Poales; family Poaceae; genus Triticum; species Triticum aestivum. The sequence continues at coordinate 176,874,782 of NC_057799.1, forward strand.
GGGATCCTGCCACTGTAAGAAAATCCATATAATTCCTGGATCAAAAACATTTTGTTCCAGATATATGTACGAAATCGGTTCCTATTAACTGAAAGTACGAGATTGGTTCCTATTAACTGAAAGTACAACATAAGATGAACTAAAATGCATATGGCAGCATCAACAAAAAAAGATGGAGTACTGACCCTTTGTATTTCTCTTTGATACTCCAGAATCCGCTCTGAACTGACTCTCCGAAGCATTGATGTTAAGAATCCAGGCTGTACGGCCTTGCTTGTGTCAACAAAAATTGATATATTACTGTAGTCTATAACATCTTCAAATGGCAACTCGATGTGATCACTAACTATAACAGGAACGCATAAACTGACAAGTGCATCAAACAATCTGCACGCCGAGGGAGTATCTCCAGCAGGATGCAGGCAGAATTTGGATGAGTGCATTCCTTGCGTGGCCATACGCCGACTCACCCTTGATTGGGCTCCATGTTTTATTATTACATCTCCCTCATTTTCAAGAACTTGAAAAAGTGTATCACGGATCTTCCCGCCCTACATTATTAAGAATGATCAACTGTAACGTAAGTAATGCTATTGCGTAAACTGAGATAATTAGCAAAGAAAGATAGCATTGACTATAATCTCCGTGGCTATAAAGTAAAAAAGAAGGATGTATTGATAGTAACAAAGTCTGATAAAAGGATGAAGGATGAGTGCACAGACAGCGGCGGAGCTACGTGGGGGCGAACCTGGGCCATCGCCCCCCCAGCAAAAACGAAATTTTTTTACTACCCCTATATGTTTTACATACAGCCCACAACCAGAGGCCCATTTATCAACTAGTACTAGTAGTCTTCGTTGCCTGGAGCCCTGTTACCCTGTAGAACGAATCTAGCGACCTAATCGATTTCCCCTTTGACCTACTGCTGCTTGCGACCACGGACGCCTGAGTGTGGGGGTGCCGCCGTGCCGGCGTCCGGCAGACTGGCCGCTGTGGCTTGCTGGCGAGGCCGCGTGGGGGTGATCGCTGGCCGCTGGCGGGCGGCCGGCTAGGGCTAGCCGCTGCTGCATCCACTCCTCCACTCCTCCACTCCAGCCTCCTTCCCTGTGGTGCCTTAGTGAGCCGGTGAGCAGCTGCCCTTGCTAGATCTCTCTCCAGTTGTCTCTCTCTATATCTCCCCTCTGCAAATTGTAGAAAGTTCAATTGTTTTAATTCTGAATCTTATTTCACCTTAGTTGAGGAAAATTCTAATTAGGTCATCTCGCCATGGATTTATTCAGTTGCATTTTGTACTGAATAAAAAATGTTCTTTACAGTGAGAGGGAGGCAGTGATGCTTAAGGGGGAAACAATTGCTGCATTTTTCAAAAGAAAGAGAGGTAATTCACCTAATGAACCAACAACAACTGAAACAATGCTTGTTCAGCCAACGGACTGTGTTCAGCCTCCTCTGCTATTGCTTGAATTTGAGCAACACGGACCACATCCTTCGATGCCTCAACATCAAGGACAGAGCCATCAAACTCAAACAGATGAAGTACTCTTTCAAGGGATTGAATTCTTGCAGTGGGATCCAGCACTACGTCCACAGATTTGGCAATATCCACCTAATCAAAGAGACGATGTGCGGCGAGCATATTTGAAGCTTGGTATTATGCAGCCCCGTTTGAAGAATTACAAAGCTTATGGTCCAGAAGGTCGCAAACGACGCTTTAAGTATGACTGGTTCAAGGATTTCCCATCATGGTTGGAGTACTCGGAGGACAGTCATCGTGCATATTGCTTCTATTGTTTCTTGTTCGGCAAAAACAAAAACAAGAGAGGTGGTTCAAATGTCTTTACAGTGCGAGGATTTGTAAATTGGAAGAAGGTCCATGATGGAAAGAAATGTGCTTTCTTAAACCACATAGGTTCTGAACCTTGCTCTGAACATAACAATGCAACCAAAGCATGCCATGACTTCTTGAATCAGCAAGGCCATTTAGAAAATGTTGTAGCAGTGGGCAACCAGAGGAATATAGAAAGAAACCAGCTAAGGGTGAAAGTATCAATTGCAGTAAGTGGCTTACATCACAATCTTGTGCATTTAGAGGCCATGATGAAACTCCAGGGTCAAAGAACAGAGGGAACTTTATTGAATTGTTGAAGCTCCTTGCAGAATTCAATCCTGAGATTGCTGAAGTTATTTTGGAGAATGCTCCATACAGTTCAAAGTACACATCACATGAAATCCAACAAGAGATTTTGGGCATTTATGCATTGAAAGTTGGGAAACATATCCGTGAAGAGATCGGGGATTCTAAGTTTTCTATTCTAGTGGACGAGACATGTGATGTAGCAAAAAGAGAGCAGATGGCATTGGTTCTCAGATTTGTTGATGAAGATCGTATATTGCAAGAGCGGTTCTTTGCCTTGATACATGTGACGAACACCAAAGCCGCAACACTTAAAGAGGTATTGAGTTCTTTGTTATCCAAACATGCTTTTGACGTTCAGAACCTTCGTGGGCAGGGGTACGACGGGGCTAGTAATATGAGGGGGGAGTTCAATGGCTTGCAAGCTCTTTTTCTTAGAGAATGCCCATATGCGTATTATGTCCACTGCTACGCTCATCGCTTGCAACTTGCGCTAGTGTCTGCATCGAAGGAAGTGGTCACCGTTGCTCAATTCTTTCAGAAACTTCTTTTTATTGTAAACACCGTTGACTCCTCTGCAAGGCGCCATGATGAGCTTCGTGATGCCCAGTTGGAGGAACTAGCTCGGTTACTAGCTATTGATGACATTGAAACTGGTAAAGGGGCAAACCAGATCTGCACACTAAAAAGACCCGGAGACACTAGATGGGGGTCTCACTTAGATTCTATATCCAGCCTAAAGAAAATGTTTAAAGCAGTAAATTCAGTGCTTCAAAATATAGCATCAGATGGGTCAGCTGGCTCAATTCGTGCAGATGGAGACACTGCTTTCAACTATTTGTCCTCTTTTGAGTTCATATTTGTCTTATGTCTGATGGAAGAAATATTGGAGATAACTGAAGATCTTGGTCAAGCTTTGCAAAAGAAATCACAGGACATAGTAAATGCCATGCGTCTAGTGTGCACAACAAAGGTTCTTCTTGATGAAATGAGATCAGATGATGGTTGGGAGGCCTTTTTTGATAGGGTTGTTGAGTTCTGTGTAAACCATTCCATTGATATTCCAGATCTGGGAGAAACTTACATTATGTGTGGTGGTCGTGCTCGTCGCCAACCAGATCATTTTACTAAGGAGCATTATTTACGGGTGGAAGTATTTCATGCAACACTTGATACTCAGCTACATGAATTAGAATTCAGGTTCAATGACAAGGTACTGGATCTATTGACCACTAGTGCTACCCTGATACCTAAAAATAAATTCAGATCTTTCAAAGCTGATGATATTTGTGAGTTAGTGAAGAAATATTATCCAGCTGATTTCACCCAACAGGAAATCTATGGATTGGAGCAGCAACTAAAACACTTTGTTGTGGATGCCTCCAATGACAAAGAGTTGAAAAATGTGTCAACCTTAACAAATCTTTGTCGATATCTTTTCGAGACAGGGAGACATTCTATCTACAATCTGATTGATCGATTGTTGCGATTGCTTCTAACTCTTCCAGTTTCTACAGCAAGCGCCGAGCGAGCATTCTCAACCTTAAAGATCATTAAGACAAGGCTACGCAATACCATGGAAGATGATTATCTAGCCAATAGCTTGCTAGTAAAAATAGAGAGTGAAATCACGGAGAAGTACAGCTATGAAGATGTTCTTATGCACTTTAAGGGTGCAAAGAAACGAAAAGCTAATCTGTAGTGCAGTCTTGCTGTACTGAACCGAATGCTCCATGGTTAAACGGTATTTTGGCATAGTTCCTTTTGTTATGGAGTAGGTTATATATATAACTAAAATTAGAAATGTATTTTGTAAAGCTACTCTGGAGAAGATCAATATAGTTGTCTTGGTTTCTTGATATTTGCAATATCTAACTTGTTGTGTTCGTATGATTTTGTATTTGGTTTTTCTTTGCAGCTTCGCCCCTCCTGAGATTTCTTTCAAGCTCCGCCACTGTGCACAGAATCCCATACCTTAAGTAAGGTCTGGGAACTATATAACTTAAAAGGAAGATAAATGTTAAAAATAAATAAAAACTAATCAAGACTTGAGGCGCAACATTTTGAGATTACAATAAGGACCCACAGAAGTGTAAAAAATTCAACATAGGGATGCTTAAAAAATTACTATGGTAACTGCATGATTTTGGAAAATGTAGTTTCTAGAGATCTTCCAAAAACCAGCAGATTATATTATGGTAGCTTATGGGGGCATAGTGTGGAGTCTCAAGAATGGTTTCTGCTACCTATCCCCACTGACTATTGTTTCCTATGCTCGAATGGTGCATTTATTACCTTCAGTCTTGTTCCCTGACTAAATTATGTATTATGAAGAATTAAGTATCCGACATTAGGCGTAACAGTTGCCACTGGAAACAAGTAAAACTGAACGCAGCTTAAAATTTCGATGCATGTAGACACTAGACAGTAGACACACAGAAGATGAATGAAAGAGAAGGGGATAAGGTGGAGGAAGGGTTTGCAAAATTGTGCAAGCATTTGTCTCTGCAATAAATAATTAATTAGGTAGATTAAGAAGTATACAAGTTTGTGATTTTGAAAAGATTGTGCTTTGCAGAATAGTAAAAGACTACTACTGAATAATATATCAATTCTCAGCAAAATGTGTAGCCAACAAGCCTTTACTAATTGCCTAATATCAATATTCACTTCAGGAGATTGTATGTGTTGACTCTTGAATACAAAATGGTGTCCTGGCCTCCTGGTTCACTTACCCTATGATATCGGTTCCTGGACTGTCATTCCTTATTTACAGGAAGTAATCTCAGTCATCTAAACAAACAAAATCCAATGTAATCTTATTTTCATACCCTAACTTTCTTTTCACCCAAACTTTATATGATAATTCTTAGACAAGAATTTAACATTGGGTGCTCTGAAAGAGATCTAAACACAGCTTATCAAGTGTCATCATGAGTTTATGACACATCAATCTCTAAAAAAAGTGTAATATTTGTTTCGGATTCAAGAGCTCACCTCCTTTCGGTACCGGTTGCCCATGAAAAACAGCAATGCAGGCCTGCTGTCGACATTGACATCGCCCTTGAAAGGGTTGATGCGGTGGGAGTAAGGCAGGATGACATCCTTGACGAGAGAGGCCTGATCACCACGCAAGCGGCCGAAGTCAGAGACTAGGAGTACGGCATTGCTGATCCGGTCCACAACCCGGTAGAGCGCGTTGGGATCCTGGCAGATGAACACTTGGTCCCTTCCCTGGTGCCGCCGCCAGTACGACTGCCGCTCCAGCCACTCCACCAGCTCGTCCTGCATTGCCTCGTCGCTATACGAAGGCCCCGCCGTGGCCGCCGCCTCGGAGGCATTGGCGGCGGCCGGGGGCCGGATGGGGTTGACGACGAGGCTGAGGGACGAGAAGAAGGGCACGTAGAAGAGGTCGGCCTCGGCCGGGTCATCCACGCGAGCCACGGGGCGGTCACGCGGTCCGCGGCGACGGAGGTCCTTGAAGAGCCACCACTCCGCCGAGTGCTGGTGCCCCGGATAGCGCAGCTCCTCGTCTGCCAGCACCGCGGCCGCATCCGACGAACCCGAGGGAACCCGCGCGGACATGTAGCTGCGGACGACGCCGTAGGTGAACTTGGACGGCAGGTCGTACAGGTAGATCTTGACGGGGGAGGGAAGGGAGGAGGCCGAAGAGGAAGGAGAGGTGGAGACGAAGGAGTGGGAAAGGCGGGAGGCGGAGGGGCCAGACGGGGAAAGGAGCAGGAAGAGTAGCGCGAGCGCGAGCGCGAGGAGGAGGAGGATGACAGGGGAGGGGCGGCGCGACGGCATGGCGCGGGCGGCGAGTGCGAAGAGGGATCTGGGGAAGACGAACCGAGGGGGCGGGGGCGACACCAGCGCCGACGCCGGCAAGATCAGAGGCGCCGGTCGCTGCTTACGGGGTGGCCTGCCGCGCTCCCACATGTGGCCTGCCGAACACGACGGTCGCGCGTCGCGGGCGGCGGAGGATGGGAGAGAGCGGGACGACGGCGATTGGAAGCAGTAGTGGGGCTAGTGGCTCACACTTAGTTTCTGCTAGCGCTACTGGACTTTAGGTCCCACAGGTCGGTGACTCGACATGTTATACTATACCAGTAGCTTCATGCCGAGTTTTTTTTATGGGCACTAGTAGGCGCCGGCGCCGGCGGAAATCGGCTCCTAGCCGCCCGATTCAGCTGCACCAACAGTTCAATTTGGATCCCCTCGTGTCGTCTTCTTCCTACCTCCTCGTCTTCTTCCTTCCCCGCGTCGGCGGCAGTTAGCCACGTACGACGCCACGCTCGCCAACCACCCCCTCGCGGCCTTGCTCGTCCTCGGCCCTGTCCTCGCCGGCCACCCAGCATTGTCACCGTCGGACGCCATCACTGTCGCATCTCCTCCTGACCCCCTGCTCTCTCTCCTATTTGTCGCCGCATCTCCTCCTCACCCTACTCTCGCTCCATGGTAGCTCCTGAAGCATCGTCGTCGCTCCCTCACCGTCGAAGCTCGCTCCACGGTGTTGCGTGAGCGACAGCCAAAGAGTCAACGCCGTTCATGGATGTAGCAGAAAAAATGCCAGGAGTAGCAAAAATCATGGATGTAGCAAAATCCTTCGTCGGTAGTAGCAAAAACCAACTACGATTGCAGCAAAATCATCTCGTTGTCGTCGCCGGTCTCATCTCCGGATGGATGTAGCAAAAACCCTCACCGATAGTAGCAAAATCTAAAGACGGTTGCAGCAATTCATCTCGACATCGTCGCCGGTCTCAGCTCCCCCACGATGGATGTAGCAAAATCCCTCGCCGGTAGTAGCAAAATTTGAGGACGGTTGCAACAAAAAAAGTAGCCGTCGTAGTAGGTCGCAGCTCCGCCGTGATGGATGTAGAAAATTCGTCGCCAGTAGTAGCAAATTTCGACGGCGGTTGCAGCTTCAGGCTTAGCTGGTTGCATATTCCCATGGGGTGGAGGTTTCGCTTCGTTGGAGTGGAGCTAGATGGATGGACGGAGTGGATTCCATCGCGGTGCTGCGGCAACAACTGGTTGCAGCTTTTTTTCCCAACCGGTTCCAGCAAAAAAACTGACCAGTTGTAGCACCGGGGCGTCGTCTTCCATCAGTCTACTCGTCCATGGCCGCCGCCGCCCCAAGTTGCAGTACCGCCCCGCCACAGTACCCCATCGTGTCCGTGGGAGAGGGAGTTGTCACGCGAGCGCCGCAGCTGTTGGGAGCGGGAGTTGCACGAGCACCTCGTCGGGGAGCTGCTCGCCAGAACAAGTTGTCGTGCATGGGCTGACCATGGCCGGGTTTCACAGGTGGAGAATTGGGAGGAGAAAGACGAGCGACACGAGCGGTTGTGCGCCGTCGGGGGGAGGATAAGACGAACGAGAGAAGAAAGAAGCGGTGCGCGTGGGAACATCAGCTATGTAGCTTTGTGCGCGAGGTGCAGATGGTTAGCGAGCAAGAGAGACAGGCCCAAAGTTCGTTCGGCGTGTAGACGCGAAGGGTTTTCCTTTTTATTGAGTTTTATCGGTTTTGCCATTAGAGCACCTACAACCGGGCTCCTCAAAACCCCCCTGTACGCCGGAACTGACGGCCCAATCACTCACTGGTAAAAAAAGCCACCTCATACCAGCCCCATAAGCCCGGACTAACCGACACCCCTCATATCCAGCCAAGTATGAGACGGATATGCAGAGGCTCGGGCGCGCCGGGCGCCTCCGCCACATTGGAATGACCACAAAGACCATGCGGAAACACTAGGAAACCCATCGGCCCGACGGGCGTCTCCTCGATTTTTTATGACCCCGCATGTCTCCGCTCCGGCGCGTCGCCCGAGGGCCCTATGCCGGCTATTTAAGCTAGACGCCAACACCCAAACCCTATCCCTCCCATCCCCATTTCCCTCCCCTCCCCTCTTCGCCACCACATTCCAATCTGCTCACCGTCTGCCACTAGCCATGCCCCACGCCAGAACATGACGTACGCCGTGCTTACGCCGGAGAGGCAGCTGAAGCTCCTTGAGCAACATATCCGGGCTAGGTGTGAAGCCCGGATCACAGTCGGCATGCCTCTAGATTTGCCGGAGCCGGTGGAGGAGGAGCGGATGATACGTCTCCAACGTATCTATAATTTTTTATTATTTCATGCTATTATATTATCAATCTCTGATGCTTTATATGCATTTTAATGCTATTTTGTACCATTTTTGGGAACTAACCTATTAACCGAGTGCATAGTGCCAGCTGCTATTTTCTGCTTGTTTTTTTATTTCCAGAAAATTGTTCCATCTCCTGCATAAGGATTAGCAAGCAGTTTCTCTATCATACCCGAAGAAATTTCATAATAAATATTTTCAGTAGGTGCAGTAGGTTGAGGAGAAACTCTTTGTGCTTCCTGTCGATGTGAAGATACCCCGAACAAACCCCTCAAAGGATGGTTTTCCATAGTAACAAGTAACAGTAAATTTCAGCACGTAATGTAAATTTTAACTTACCAAATTTCACTCACCAAAAGCGCTTCACTCCCCGGCAACGGCGCCAGAAAAGAGTCTTGATGACCCACAAGTATAAGGGATCAATCGTAGTCCTTTTGATAAGCAAGAGTGCCGAACCCAACGAGCAGCAGAAGGAAATGACACGCAGTTTTCAGCAATGTATTTTCTACAGGCACTGAAATTGTCGGTAACAGATAGTTTGATAGCAAGGTAATTTGTAATGAGCCATCATCTAATAACTACTCCACAATGCATTCCCTTGGGCCCAAAGATGGTGAAGTGTCATGTAGTCGACGTTCACAAAACACCACTAAGGGAATCAACAACATACATATCATCAAAATATCTAGCGAATGCCAAATTCACATGATTACTTATGACAAGACTTCTCCCATGTCCTCAAGAAAAAAAGTAAATACTCACAAAACACATTCATGTTCAAGATCAGAGGGGTATTGAATAGCATAATAGACCTGAACATATGATCCTCCACCAAATAAACCAACTAGCATCAACTACAAGATGTAATCAACACTAGTAGTCACCCACAGGTACCAATATGATGATTTGATACAAAGATTGGACACAAGAGATGAACTAAGGTTTGAGATGAGATGGTGATGTTGAAGATGTTGATGAATATTGACCCTCCCACGATGAGAAGGTTGTTGGTGATGACAGTTGCTTTGATTTCCCCCTCCCGGAGGGAAGTATCCCCAGCGGAATCTCTCCGCCGGAGATCAAAAGTGCTCCTACTCAAGTTCTGCCTCGAGACGGCGGTGCTCTGTCCCAAAAGTCCTTCCCTTATTTTTTCTAGGGAAAATGGGCTTATATACCAGAAGATGGGCACCGGAGGCTGGCCAGGGGCCCCACTACCCACCAGGGCGCGCCAAGGGGTAGGCGCGCCCTAGTGCCTAGTGGGCACCTGGGTGGCCCCCTCTGGTATTTCTTTTCTCCAATAATTTTTTATATTCCAAAATAAATCTCCATAAAATTTCATCTCATTTGGAGATGTGCAAAATAAATCTGCCAGATGCTGACATCCCTCAGCAGATCTCCCCTGAGATCGACTTGCGCCTCCGCCTTGTGCTTCGCCAGGCGCAGCTCCTTCGAACTTGTCTCCAATCGATGCGATGCTTCCTCGATCCGATTTGCCCTTGCTGCCCACCACCTGAAATGCAGCCCTGGCATGTCCTCCGGCGCCACAGATCTGTGATTCTAGAGTAATGGATCCCCTCTAAAACACATGTGGGTTTCGCTCAATGGCAGCAGTGCTGCGGGCCGCAGCAAGAGGGCAACCCGTGGGATCCTGGATCTGAGGGATTATCCATGGCGGGATCCGGTGGGCGAAGCGGGGAGGCGAGCGTAGGCGCTGGGAGAGCCCTACGAGGCTAAGATAAATATAGTACTACTCCACTCCATCCATATTTAAATACAAAGGCCGCCAACAGTAACTCAGGCAAAAATTGATCATCCTACATGCGTCCTGGTTTATTAGCTCCCTTTTTATTTTGTGACAATTTTTGATCAAAAATTTAATTAAGAAGATGTTAATGCATGTCACCAAAAATTATATCATTGGAATCACATTTGAACATAGTTTTCGATGACATTAATTTTTATGACATGCATAAATATTGTGTTACTTAAAATTATGGTAAAAAATTAGCACAAAATACGAAGGAGACCAATTAAAGTAGCAACCCATGATTTAACTACTCGCATGCATGCCATGGAGTAGTAATGTTTTTCTCAACCATTTCCTCCCTTACGTCCACTCAATTTGCATGCACTGTATTAATTGACCATCAATGAAGTGAACGACTTTACACGCGTCAAATTATCACATGGGGTGGATCTTCATACAAAAATGCGTCCCACCGTGTACCCGCGTGTGCGTGCGAGGGAATGAGTGCATGCGTGCACATCTTCACTTCGTGCATGTACTGCGAGTGTGCATGAGAGAGGACGAGTACATTCTTCTGGAATCAGCAACACGTCACTGTGATCAATCCACACAAGGAGGTCGCGAGAATGCCTCCACATGTGCCACGTGGCTTCATGGATGCCCCCACATTATTTTAATCATAATATGTTAACTGAAAAAGGGAGATACACTGTGTAGCATGCCATTGGAATTCTAATTTACATGTTTTGCACATACTGGAAGTACTAGTAAGGTACACCTGCATTGCACATATGAGATTTGGCAACCAAATTATGAATAAATACCACACTATAGCATGTAAGCTTTGGTTCATACATGCATGATGTAGACATTCGCTTAATTCTTATAGTTCATCTCATTCAAAATCAATTAGTTTTTATAAAAAGTTAATCTATTTTATGATTCATGGAATTGTGCGTTGTAAAGCATAAAGTAAAAACAAATAATGGCAATTCAACTAGAAAAAAAGTTTGGGCAATTATGATACAAAAGATTCTAGAACAAAGGAGAAGTACTTGTGTTTTGAGGTTTGTGCATTATGCTTAAGTTCAACCATGGAGTCTTCTAGCTTGTACATGTGGCAGAATCTGGTGGAATGTAAATGATATCCAATGGCCAGTAGTGCTCGGATTTGCCATCTCTGTACCGTCTGAATGGCTTCATCCAACGACCATCTTTCAATTTAATTCACACTCAATATAGGGGTATAGATATAAACTAGTGGCACATCATCCAAAGCCTTTCTACACGCTCATTTTTTGTACAAGTGTGCTCCACCATGCACCCGTGCGTTTGTATGTGGGAACGAGGGTGTGTGTGCACCTCTTCTCTTTCTTGCACGTAGTCCGTGTGTGTGAGAGATACTAAGATATGGTGAGGGAATACGTGTAAATGCAATTTGTGTGAAGGAGAGGCCTATATACATACATGTATTTGCATGGGGCCGGGGTGATATATGAGAAGGGAGGGGAGGGGTCGACCGCACGAGATATCGATAGAGATAGATAGAGGGAAGAGATCTATGAGCATACAAGCACTGGGATATGGGGGGTAGGGTGCTAGAAGATGGTGCGAGGGGCCAAGTGAAGGGAGACTATGAAGGAGTGCACAAGTGTGAGATCTATATATAAAGAGAGGGGCGAGAACGTGCGCAGTTGCCCGAAGTGGCGGAGCCATGAAAAATAAATGAGCTAGGGGGCCAAGCATTGCTAATCCTTTACGGAGAGGGAAAATTCATCAACTTAAACCGTTTTACCAACAATGGATCTACTGATCACATTCATATTAGCCTCAGTATATAGTGATGTTAGGGGGGTACGACCCTTGCTGCCCCCTGTCTTCACCACTGTGCGCGCATCTGAGAGATGAAGCGGAAGGCATGGATGATGAGAGGGGGACGATGAATAGATAATGTGGGTGTCTCAGCTATGTAATCCTATATAGAGAGGTATAGATTAATCGATGTGTGCTACCTCTTGAGCTTGCGTTGGTTTTTCCCTTGAAGAGGAAAGGGTGAAGCAGCAAAGTAGAGTAAATATTTACCTCAGCTTTTGAGAACCAAGATATCAATCCAGTAGGAGACAACACTCAAGTCACCGAATACGTGCACAAACAAACACCAACTTGCACCCAACGTGATAAGGGGTTGTCAATCCCTTCACGGTTATTTGCAAAGTGAGATCTGATAGAGATGATAAACGGTAAAGTAATATTTTTGGTATTTTTTGGTATATGGAACGGAAAGTAAAAGATTGCAAATAAAGTAATTAGGAAACTAGAAGTATAGATCGGAAACTTATATGATGGAAAATAGACCCGGGGGCCATAGGTTTCACTAGAGGCTTCTCTCGAGATAGAAATTATTACGGTGGGTGAACAAATTACTACCGAGCAATTGATAGAAAAGCGCATAATTATGAAGATATCTAAGGCAATGATCATGAATATAGGCATCACGTCCATGTCAAGTAGACCAAAACGATTCTGCATCTACTATTATTACTCCACACATCGACCGACTCCTGCCTGCATCTAGAGTATCAAGTTCATAAGAACAGAGTAACGCATTAAGCAAGATGACATGATATAGCGGGATTAACTCAAGCAATATGATGAAAACCCCATCTTGTTATCCTCGATGGCAACAATACAATACGTGCCTTGCTGCCCCTACTATCACTGGGAAAGGACACCGCAAGATTCAACCCAAAGTTAAGCACTTCTCCCATTGCAAGAAAAACCAATCTAGTTGGCCAAACCAAATCGATAGTTCGAAGAGACTTGCAAAGATATGAAATCATGCATATAAGAATTCAGAGGAGATTCAAATAATATTCATAGATAAACTTGATCATAAATCCACAATTCATCGGATCTCGGCAAACACACCACAAAAGAGTATTACATCGAATAGATCTCCAAGAACATCGAGGAGAACTTTGTATTGAGAATCAAAGAGAGAGAAGAAGCCATCTAGCTACTAGCTATGTACCCGTAGGTCTGTGGTAAGCTACTCACGCTTCATCGGAGAGGCAATGGTGTTGATGTAGAAGCCCTTCGTGATCGATTCCCCCTCCGGCAGGATGCCGGAAAAGGACCCAAGATGGGATCTCACGGGTACAGAAGGTTGCGGCGGTGGAAAAGTGGTTTTGTGGCTCCCCTGGATGTTTTTGGGGTATAAGAGTATATATAGGCGAAAGAATTAGGTCAGGAGATGCTCGAGGGCCCACAAGGTTGGGGAGCGCGCCCTCCACCCTTGTGACCGCCTCGAAGCTTCTCCGACTTGTACTCCAAGTCTCCTTGGTGTCTTCTGGTCCAAGAAAAATCGTGGCGAAATTTTTATTCCATTTGGACTCCGTTTGGTATTCCTTTTCTGCGAAACTCTAACACAAGGAAAAAAACAAAAACTGGCACTAGGCTCTAGGTTAATAAGTTAGTCCCAAAAATCATATAAAATAGCATATTAATGCATATAAAACATCCAAAACAGATAATATAATAGCATGGAACAATAAAAAATTATAGATACATTGGAGACGTATCAAGCATCCCCAAGCTTAATTCCTGCTCGTCCTCGAGTAGGTAAATGATAAAAACAGAATTTTTGATGTAGAATGCTACCTAACATATTTATCCTTGTAATTCTCTTTATTGTGGCATGAATGTTCAGATCCGTAAGATTCAAAATAAAAGTTATATTGACATAAAAACAATAATACTTCAAGCATACTAACAAATAATTATGTCTTCTCAAAATAACATGGCCAAAGAAAGCTTATCCCTACAAAATCATATAGTATGGCTATGCTCCATCTTCATCACACAAAATATTCAAATCATGCACAACCCCGATGACAAACCAAGCAATTGTTTCATACTTTTGACATTCTCAAACCTTTTCAATTTTCACGCAATACATGAGCGTGAGCCATGGACATAGCACTATAGGTGGAATAGACGGTGGTTGTGGAGAAGAGAAAAAGGAGGAGATAGTCTCACATCAACTAGGCGTATCAACGGGCTATGGAGATGCCCATTAATAGATATCAATGTGGGTGAGTAGGGATTGCCATGCAACGGATGCACTAGAGCTATAAGTTTATGAAAGCTCAAAAAAGAAAACTAAGTGGGTGTGCATCCAACTTGCTTGCTCATGAAGACCTAGGGCGTTTGAGGAAGTTGATACGTCTCCAAGGTATCTATAACTTATGATTGTTCCATGCTATTATATTATCAATCTTGGATGTTTTATAATCATTTTATAGTCATTTTATATCATTTTTTGGTACTAACCTATTGACATAGTGCCAAGTGCAAGTTGTTGTTTTCTGCATGTTTTTTACATCACAGGAAATCAATACCAAACGGAGTCCAAATGCAACGAAAGTTTACAGAGATTTTTTTGGACCAGAAGACACCCAATGGACCAAGGTGATAACCCACAAGTATAGGGGATCAATTGTAGCCTCTTTCGATAAGTAAGAGTATCGAACCCAACGAGGAGCTAAAGGTAGAACAAATATTCCCTCAAGTTCTATCGACCACCGATACAACTCTACGCACGCTTAACGTTCGCTTTACCTAGAACAAGTATGAAACTAGAAGTACTTTGTAGGTGTTTTTGGATAGGTTTGCAAGATAATAAAGAGCACGTAAATAAAAGCTAGGGGCTGTTTTAAGTAAAGAAGCAATAAAGTTGGTATAGCGAGTGTGGAAAAGTGGTGGTAGGAGTTGCGAAATTGTCCCTAAGCAATTGACTACTTTACTAGACCGATAGCAAGTTTTATGTGGGAGAGGCCACTGTTAGCATGTCATCCCTGACTTGGAATTCTATGCACTTATGATTGGAACTATTAGCAAGCGTCCGCAACTACTAACGTTCATTAAGGTAAAACCCAACCATAGCATTAAGATATATTGGTCCCCCTTCAATCCCGTATGCATCAATTTCTATGCTAGGTAGAAGCTTCTGCCACTCTTGCCCTCCAATACATAGTCCTATCAACATACAACTAACCCTATGGTGTGATCCACGCGCGCTCTCATATGATGGGCACCAAATGACAGCAACATAACCACAAGAAAATTAAATCAATCATAGCAATTCATCAACCACCGATAGGACAACGAAAATCTACTCAGACACATAGGATGGCAACACATCATTGTATAATAATATGAAGCATAAAGCACCATGTTCAAGTAGAGGGTACAGCGGGTTGCGGGAGAGTGGACCGTTGTAGATAGAGGGGGGAAGGTGATGGAGATGTTGGTGAAGATGGCGGAGGTGTTGGTGAAGATCGCGGTGATGATGATGGTGGCCACGGCAGCGTTCCGGCGCCACCGGAAGAGAGGGGAGAGGGGCCCCCTTCTTCTTCTTCTTCCTTGACCTCCTCCCTAGATGGGAGAAGGGTTTCCCCTCTGGTCCTTGGCCTCCATGGCATGGGAGGGGCGAGAGCCCCTCCGAGATTGGATATGTCTCTCTGTCTCTCTCTGTTTCTGCGTTCTGTTATTCTGCCCTTTCGCCGTTTCTTATATATCCGGAGATCCGTAACTCCGATTGGATTGAAACCTTCGCCAAGATTTTTTTTTCCAAAAATTCGCTTTCTTGCGGCCAAAGAAGAGCAGCAACCGCCTTACGAGGGGCCCACGAGGGTCAGGGGCGCGCCCAGGGGGCAGGCGCCCCCCCTGCCTTGTGGCCACCTCGGGCACCGTCTCGCGTTGATTCTTCCTCCCATATTTCCCAAATATTCCAAAAATATTCTCTGTCCGTTTTTATTCTGTTTGGATTCCGTTTGATATGGGGTTTCTGCGAAACATAAAACATGCAATAAACAGGAACTGGCACCGGGCACTGGATCAATATGTTAGTCCCAAAAATAGTATAAAAAGTTGCCAAAAGTATATGAAAGTTGTAGAATATTGGCATGGAATAATCAAAAAGTATAGATACGACGGAGACGTATTAGCATCCCCAAGCTTAATTCCTGCTCGTCCTCGAGTAGGTAAATGATAAAAAAGATAATTTTTGATGTGGAATGCTACCTAGCATAATCTTGATCACATAATCTAATCATGGCATGAATATTAAGACACGAGTGATTCAAAGCAATAGTCTATCATTTGACATTAAGACAATAATACTTCAAGCATACTAACCAAGCAATTATGTCTTATCAAAATAACATAGCCAAAGAAAGCTCATCCCTACAAAATCATATAGTCTGGCTATGCTCCATCTTCACCACACAAAGCATTCAAATCATGCACAACCCCGATGACAAGCCGAGCAATTGGTTCATACTTTTTAACGCGCTTCAGCCTTTTCAACCCTCACGCAATACATGAGCACAAGCCATGGATGTAGCACTATAGGTGGAATAGCATATGATGATGGAGGTTGTGTGGAGAAGACAAAAAGGAGAAATTCTAACATTGACGCGGCTAATCAACAGGCTATGGAGATGCCCATCAATTGATGTTAATGTGACGAGTAGGGATTGCCATGCAACGGATGCACTAAGAGCTATAAGTGTATGAAAGCTCAAACTGGAAACTAAGTGGGTGTGCATCCAACTTGCTTGCTCATGAAGACCTCGGGCATTTGAGGAAGCCCATCATCGGAATATACAAGCCAAGTTCTATAATGAAAATTCCCACTAGTATATGAAAGTGATAACTCAAGAGACTCTCTATGTGAAGAACATGGTGCTACTCTGAAGCACAAGTGTGGTAAAAGGATAGTAACATTGTCCCTTCTCTCTTTTTCTCTCATTTTTTTGTTTTTTCTTTTTTTTTTCCTTTTTTGGTGGGCTTCTTTGGCCTCTTTTTTTATTTGGGCTTCTTTGGCCTCTTTTTTTATTTTTAAAGTCCGGAGTCTCATCCCGACTTGTGGGGGAATCACAGTCTCCATCATCCTTTCCTCACTGGGGCAATGCTCTAATAATGATGATCATCACACTTTTATTTACTTACAACTCAATATTACAACTCGATACTAGAACAAAGATATGACTATATGAATGCCTCCGGCGGTGTACCGGGATGTGCAATGATCTAGCGTAGCAATGACATCAAAAACGGACAAGCCATGAAAACATCATGCTAGCTATCTTACGATCATGCAAAGCAATATGACAACAAATGCTCAAGTCATGTATATGATGATGATGGAAGTTGCATGGCAATATATCTCGGAATGGCTATGGAAATGCCATGATAGGTAGGTATGGTGGCTGTTTCGAGGAAGATATAATGAGGCTTATGTGTGATAGAGCGTATCGTATCACGGTGTTTGGATGCACCGGCGAAGTTTGCACCAACTCTCGAGGTGAGAAAGGGCAATGCACGGTACCAAAGAGGCTAGCAATGATGGAAGGGTGAGAGTGCGTATAATCCATGGACTCACATTAGTCATAAAGAACTCATATACTTATTGCAAAAGTTTATTAGCCCTCGAAGCAAAGTACTACTACGCATGCCCCTAGGGGGATAGATTGGTAGGAAAAGACCATCGCTCGTCCCCAACCGCCACTCATAAGGAAGACAATCAAAGAACACCTCATGCTCCAACTTCGTTACATAACGGTTCACCATACGTGCATGCTACGGGACTTGCAAACCTCAATACAAGTATTTCTCAATTTCACAATTACTCAACTAGCACGACTCTAATATCACCACCTTTATAGCGCAAACTATTGCAAGGAATCAAACATATCATATTCAGTGATCTACAAGTTTTATGTAGGATTTTATGACTAACCATGTGAATGACCAATTCCTGTCATCTCTCTAAATAGATATAAGTGAAGCAAGAGAGTTTAATTCTTTCTACAAAAGATATGCCCACACTCTAACAAATATAAGTGAAGCAAAAGAGCATTCTACAAATGGCGGTTTTCTATGTGAAGAGAAACTGGCAATCCAAACTTCAAATGATATAAGTGAAGCACATGAAGCATTCTATAAAGCTATACTCAAAAGATATAAGTGAAGTGCAAAGAGCATTCTATAAATCAACCAAGGACTATCTCATACCAGCATGGTGCATAAAAGAAAGGTAAAAACTAAATGCAAAAGACGCTCCAAGATCTGCACATATCACATGAATGAAACGAATCCGAAAACATACCGATACTTGTTGAAGAAAGAGGGGATGCCTTCCGGGGCATCCCCAAGCTTAGATGCTTGAGTCTCCTTGAATATTTACTTGGTGTGCCTTGGGCATCCCCAAGCTTGAGCTCTTGCCTCTCTTCCTTCTCCTCACATCAAGACCTTCTCGATCATCGAACACTTCATCCACACAAAACTTCAACAGAAAACACGGTAAGATCCGTTAGTATAATAAAGCAAATCACTACTCTAAGTACTATTGCAAACCAATTCATATTTTGTTTTTGCACTGAAGCTACTGTAATATAACTTTTCCATGGCTTAATCCACTGATATAAATTGATAGTTTCATCAAAACAAGCAAACTATGCATCAAAAAACAGAATCTGTCTAAAACAGAACAGTCTGTAATAATCTGAACATTCACCATACTTCTAATACTTGAACAATTCTTCCAAAATTAGGAAAAATAAAAAATTTGTATAGAAAGACAGTGCAAAAAGAATCAGAATCGTTTGACGTTCCAGTAAACACTTAAAAATCATGCACTACAGCCAAAGTTTCTGCCTGCACCGTACAAACCAGCAAGCATTGTAAACATCCTAAAGGCAAATCTTGGAACATTATTTTTATAATACAATGGAATTGTACAAGGGGATAATTATTTTTGTTGAAAATTTTCTGTAATCAAGATTCACAAAGTTTCCGTGAGCATGAACAAAGTTCAAGGCTAACTCCCACTTTAACAATTCTTGTCTCTCTCACTTTCACTTTTCTTTTTGAAAAGTTTTAGGTTCCCCTCTTTATTTTTTTTGTTTTTAAACTATATGAAAGCACTCAACAGAAAAAAATGACTCTCTAAAACTTCCGGGTTGTCTCCCTGGCAGCGCTTTCTTTAAAGCCATTAAGCTAGGCATATAGTGCTCAAGTAATGGATCCACCCGGATCCCAAGGTATATCAAAGCCAATTTTAATTAGCAATGATTTGGCATTTAGTAGTGAGCACAAGGTAACATATATCAAGCAATGACGAAGTCTAACTCTCTTCCTATGCATCGGCATGTCATAAAAGAACAATTCATGCACACATAGTAAAGGCCAATGCATAGTATAAACAGTTTCTTGCAATTTTATCATGTGGGAAACATAGAGAGGTGGAGATATAGTTCCTCTCTCATAATGATTGCAAGTAGGAGCAGCAAGCACATGCATATTATATCTATCAAAATCATCATGTGCAACGGTAAAAGGCAACCCATCAATATAATCCTTAATAAAAGCAAACTTCTCCCATATAGTGTAGTCGGGAGAATTCAAAAAGATAATAGGACTATCATGCGTGGGTGCAATAGCAACAATTTCATGTTTAACATAAGGAACTATAGCAAGTTCATCTCCATAAGCATAATTCATATTGGCATCTTGGCCACAAGCATAGCAAGCATCATCAAAAAGGGATATTTCAAGAGAATCAATGGGATCATAACAATCATCATAGCATTCATCCTTCGGTAAGCACGAAGGGAAATTAAACAATGTATGAGTTGAAGAGTTACTCTCATTAGAAGGTGGGAACGGGTGATCAATCCGCTCTTCCTCCTTTTGTTCTTCGCTCTCATCCTCATCTTTTTCATCCAATGAGCTCACAATGTCATCAATTTCTTCTTCCATAGACTCCTGCAAAATATTAGTCTCTTCTTGGACAACGGAGACTTTCTCAATAAATGCATCAATATCGGCATTGTATTCATAATTCTCATAGCAATATTTAAGGATAGCTAAATTTTCAGGTCTATAAACAACATCATAAAGATTTTCACACTCTCTAAATACAGATTCAATTTCATAAGCACCCATAAAAGCAACAAATTCTTCTATTTGTTCCACATCATAGTAATCATATATACCTCTAGCATAAGAAGCCAAGGTTTCATTATCATTAAATTTGCATGAAAAGGGGAGGTGTGGAGCCTTCATCCTAGAGCAACAAGTATAATCATATCTCAAGCATAGTTGCCTAGCATACCATTTCAACATATAAATTTGATCCCGTAATAGTTTCCCTTTTTGAGTCAAGCGATAATCCCTAAAGTATTCACGTTGGTCCAACGTGTCTCCCATTACATAACTGAATGAAGTTTTCTCAGGATTATCAAAGTAGTACATAATACTTTTCACATAATGATCATCGAGGGTTTTAGGAGGTTCCCCATCTCCATGAGTAGCAAGTACACCTAATTTTTTGGTATTTCGTGTTCCATATCCATGACTAAAGATAGAGAACAACTAAGAACAACAAATAAAATTTACTTACTGATAAAGCAAACAAGCACACACGAGAATATTCACCCCACGCTATGACTCCCCGGCAACGGCGCTAGAAAAAGGTCTTGATAACCCACAAGTATAGGGGATCAATTGTAGCCTCTTTCGATAAGTAAGAGTGTCGAACCCAACGAGGAGCTAAAGGTAGAACAAATATTCCCTCAAGTTCTATCGACCACCGATACAACTCTACGCACGCTTAATGTTCGCTTTACCTAGAACAAGTATGAAACTAGAAGTACTTTGTAGGTGTTTTTGGATAGGTTTGCAAGATAATAAAGAGCACGTAAATAAAAGCTAGGGGCTGTTTTAAGTAAAGAAGCAATAAAGTTAGTATAGCGAGTGTGGAAAAGTGGTGGTAGGAGTTGCGAAATTGTCCCTAAGCAATTGACTACTTTACTAGACCGATATCAAGTTTTATGTGGGAGAGGCCGCTGCTAGCATGTCATCCCTGACTTGGAATTCTATGCACTTATGACTGGAACTATTAGCAAGCGTCCGCAACTACTAACATTCATTAAGGTAAAACCCAACCATAGCATTAAGATATATTGGTCCCCCTTCAA
Source organism: Triticum aestivum (assembly GCF_018294505.1). Classification (NCBI taxonomy): domain Eukaryota; kingdom Viridiplantae; phylum Streptophyta; class Magnoliopsida; order Poales; family Poaceae; genus Triticum; species Triticum aestivum. The sequence goes on from NC_057799.1 coordinate 176,895,854, forward strand.
TCCCGTATGCATCAATTTCTATGCTAGGTAGAAGCTTCTGTCACTCTTGCCCTCCAATACATAGTCCTATCAACATACAACTAATCCTATGGTGTGATCCACGCGCGTGCTCATATGATGGGCACCAAAGGACAACAACATAACCACAAGAAAATTAAATCAATCATAGCAATTCATCAACCACCGATAGGACAACCAAAATCTACTCAGACATCATAGGATGGCAACACATCATTGGATAATAATATGAAGCATAAAGCACCATGTTCAAGTAGAGGGTACAGCGGGTTGCGGGAGAGTGGACCGCTGTAGATAGAGGGGGGAAGGTGATGGAGATGTTGGTGAAGATGGCGGAGGTGTTGGTGAAGATCGCGGTGATGATGATGGTGGCCACGGCAGCGTTCCGGCGCCACCGGAAGAGAGGGGGAGAGGGGCCCCCTTCTTATTCTTCTTCCTTGACCTCCTCCCTAGATGGGAGAAGGGTTTCCCCTCTGGTCCTTGGCCTCCATGGCATGGGAGGGGCGAGAGCCCCTCCGAGATTGTATTTGTCTCTCTGTCTCTCTCTGTTTCTGCGTTCTTTTATTCTGCCCTTTCGCTGTTTCTTATATATCCGGAGATCCGTAACTCCAATTCGATTGAAACCTTCACCAAGATTTTTTCCCTAAAATTAGCTTTCTTGCGGCCAAAGAAGGGCAGCAACCACCTTACGAGGGGCCCACGAGGGTCAGGGGCGCACCCAGGGGGGCAGGCGCGCCCCCTGCCTCGTGGCCACCTTGGGCACCGTCTCGCGTTGAGTCTTCCTCCCATATTTCCCAATATTCCAAAAATATTTTCCGTCCATTTTTATTCTGTTTGGATTCCGTTTGATATGGGGTTTCTGCGAAACATAAAACATGCAACAAATAGGAACTTGCACTGGGCACTGGATCAATATGTTAGTCCCAAAAATAGTATAAAAAGTTGCCAAAAGTATATGAAAGTTGTAGAATATTGGCATGGAACAATAAAAAATTATAGATACGATGGAGACGTATCACAAGGCTGCGCCTGGGGGTGCTTCGAGGCTAGCAATGGCGGAGAGGTGAGAGTGTGTATAATCCATGGACTCAACATTAGTCATAAAGAACTCATATAATTATTGCAAAAATCTATTAGTTATCAAAACAAAGTACTACGCGCATGCTCCTAGGGGGATAGATTGTTAGGAAAAGACCATCGCTCGTCGCCGACCGCCACTCATAAGGAAGGCAATAAAAAAACATCTCATGCTCCAACATCGTTACATATTGGTTCACCATACGTGCATGCTATGGGACTCACAAACTTTAACACAAGTATTTCTCAAATTCACAACTACTCACTGGCATGACTCTAATATCACCATCTTCATATTTCAAAACAATCATAAGGAATCAAACTTCTCATAGTATTCAATGCACTATATATGAAAGTTTTTATTATATCCCTTTTGGATGCCTATCATATTAGGACTAATTTTATAACCAAAGCAAATTACCATGCTGTTTAGAGACTCTCAAAATAATATAAGTGAAGTGCGAGAGTTCATAAATTTCTATAAAATAAAGCCACCGCCGTGCTCTAAAAAGATATAAGTGAAGCACTAGAGAAAATTTGCCTAGCTCAAAAGATATAAGTGAAGCACATAGAGCAATTCTAAGAAATCACGATTGATGCGTGACTCTCTCAAAAGGTGTGTACAGCAAGGATGATTGTGGCAAACTAAAAAGCATAGAATCAAATCATACAAGACACTCCAAGCAAAACACATATCATGTGGTGAATAAAAATATAGCCTCAAGTAAAGTTACCGATAGACGAAGATGAAAGAGGGGATGCCTTCCCGGGGCATCCCCAAGCTTAGGCTTTTTGACATCCTTGAATATTACCTTGGGGTGCCTTGGGCATCCCCAAGCTTAGGCTCTTGCCACTCCTTATTCCATAGTCCATCAAATCCTTACCCAAAACTTGAAAACTTCACAACACAAAACTTTAACAGAAAATCTCGTAAGCTCCGTTAGTATAAGAAAATAAATCACCACTTTTGATATTGTCGTGAACTCATTATTTATTTATATTGGTGTAATATCCAAAACGGATAATACAATAGCATGGAACAATAAAAAATTATAGATGCGTTGGAGACGTATTAATGTGTACGTGGGAAAGAGGGTGAGACCTGACTAGATATATAGATCGCTCGGTTTGTGTGGAAAACTGGGAAAGACCTAGCTATATATACACACACATAGAGGAAAATCGATCGTTGCACATGCATGTGAGAGATAAAGAATGCCCAAAGTGATGAAGAGGGGGAGGTGTGTGTGTGCATGCATGGGAGACCGACTTGAAGAAAAAGATTGCATGTGTGCGATGGATAATGCCGAGTGGTAGTGTGTGTGCATGCATGCACGAGAGAATGTTAGTGGTACAATTATAAAGAGAAGACGACTGTGTTGGTGTAAAAGACTACGTGAGGTCATAATCAATGTAAAGTTGAATTCAAATATTTGAATAAGAGATCATGATGTTTGAAACCCATGCATGCATGAATATAACTGAGATATGTGCGGTGTGGTTTGGAAACGAGCATGCTATACTGTATACACATTGAACAAGGTCAGACCTCAAAACACAAGCACTTCTCCTTTGTTCTAGAATTTTCCGTATCATAATTGCCCAATTTTTTTTCTTGACGAATTGCCATTATTTATTTTTACTTTATGCTTTACAATGCACAATTCCATGAATCTTAAAATAGATCATTTTTTTATAAAAACTAATTGATTTTGAATGAGATGAACTATAAGAATTAAACGAACATCTACATCATGCATACATGACTCGAAGCTTACATGCTATAATGTGATATGTATTCATAATTTGGTTGCCAAATCTCATGCGTGCAATGCACATGTACCTTACTAGTCTAAATGGTGTGTGTGTTGTGCTTGTTAAACACATTGTACGTAGTATCATACATGGTTTAAATTCTGAACATCTAGCTAGAGCATACATGTACTATGATTTGAATTCAACATAAAATGGATACATATATTTGAATTCAAGATCGTATGTCATGTAGTTCATTTTTATATGGGAATTTACTACTCCTATATTCATGTCATGTGTTGTGAACATAATATTTAGATGGTTGTATACCCGAGTACAATCCCATTCAAATAGGAAAAATGTACTCAAATTTAGTCCATATGCTAGACAACACGAATTGTTTTTTTATTGTTGAGGGAAGTGCAAAGTGGTTTGGTACTGTACACGTTAAGTTTGTTGTCCCGATTTTTTTAGTTTTTTGTTGTTGTATTTGAATGCATTTCTAGTAATATAGTAAAACGGGACATGGCTCTCTCTAGTGAGGTGCGAATTGTCTTTTTCTTTGTACACGTTAAGCTTGTTCTCCCGAAATTTCAAGTCGCGCCTTGTTATGCCGAAATTTCAAGCTAGCATCTCTGTCTATCGTGCTGTGAAACTCCCGCCTCTTCAACCCGCGCCTTGTTACCCCGAAATTTTAAGATATCTCTTTCTCTTGTTGTGCTCCGAAAACTCCCTCCATCTCAACCCGCGCCTTGCTATCCCAAAAGTATAACGCGCGCGAAAACTCCCACCTCCTGTGGAATCCCAACACGCAAAATGCCCATGATACCCCTGAACCGAAAGAACCGCCTAGCTCAAATCGATGGGGGGTACTTTTCTAACTTACCCCACATTTCGGACAAGCGCGTCCCTAAGCCATGGTTCCCCCCTCCCATCCCATCTGCCCGCATTCGTACATCGAGGCCACAAAAACCTGCGAAGCCCCGCACCCTCCTCCGTCTGCCACCCAGCCGGAGCCTCTTCCCCGACAACGTCATCCATAGCAACACCTTGACGTCCCTCATCTACCGCACCGGATGAGGGTCCATCATCGATCTCATCGTCCCGCTGGTTCATCCACCCCGTCCTCCACCTCCAAGGAGCTGCCCCGACATCCCCCTCGTCTTTCGCGCCACCTCCATTCCCACACCGCCGTCTTCGCTTGCACCACCGGAAGAGCAGCATCATCACCGATTCCTCAGATGAAGTTGAGGCCTAATCGGCGCCACCAAAGAGGTTCTACACTAATCGATGAATTTTCTTCTTGACTCGATCTCACGATGCTACCAGCGCTCGCTCCCGAGCCGACATGGCGCGGCTCCATCTACGGCGGCGTCGCCGGCCACTTCCTCCATAGTGTCGCTCCCTCGATGGCTACACCCACATCAGTAGGAGCTGCTGCTGCTTTGGCTCTCGCTCATGCTGCTGCTCTACTCTTGCTCTCGGTCCCCTGCCTGGTCTGCTCTTGCTATTTCTCGCACTGCTGCTCTTGCTCTTGCTCTTGCTTGCACTGCTGCTCTGCTCTTGCTCGTGCTGCTGCTGCACGAGCAGCAGATCCTGCTCTCGCTCGAGCCCCAGCAACTGCTACCCGAGATGCTGCTACACGATTAGCTGCCCGGCTCTCGCACGCACTGCTGCTCCGGGTGCTGCTGCTGCTGCTGCTTTTCTGCTACTAGTGCGTTCAGTCTCGGCAGTAAAATCAGTTTCGACAGTAAAATTCAATTTCGACAGTTAAATTCAGTTTTGACAGTTAAGTTCAGACATGAGCGGCTGATGTATTTTACATCTAGCACTTTGTGGTTATGTATTTTACATCATCTATTGGAGATGCTATTAGAATTCCACTCAGGTTAACATTGTCTCTCTTGTGCTGCTTCAGCCTCGCCGTCGTACAACTCACCGGAGCTGCTCCAACGATGAAACCCTCCATCACAACGGAGCAGTACCCCCGGCTCCATCTCCAGACGCCTAAGATCTTCCCCTCCTCAGACAGCCAAATCAGCCGGAGCATCCTCACCGACCAACCCAATCATGTTGAGATCGACATGGTTTCACCAAAGAGGTTGTACACTTGTTGCATCGCTTTTTTACTCTACATGTTATATATATTGTCCACTGAGCACATGTAGTAACGTGAAATACGATTAGTTTCTCCTACTATATTACAAGCAGTGAGGTACCATGCAACTTAGCTATCCGTGATGGACTCTCTTGAATGCCATCATTATTTATTTCTGCGCGTTTGAGTTGTGCATTTGTAGATGGGCCTGGGAGTTGAGCTCATAGGGCAGCGGCCTGGGTCCAAAGTAGTAGAAGTAGCACAAAAACATTTTTTGAGTGTAGGCTTTTCCCTGTTCAAGCCTGCCTACTAGAATCGCCAGTGCTTGAAAGGAAAAGTGAAGGAAAAACATAGGAATTGGAAAGTTTCCTATGGTACTACTATTCATGAATTTGGTACAAAGGAATGGAGCAAAGGAAACTCTAGGATTTGTTCCTTTAGTGTCTTCTTGAAAGAAAAACCATAGGAATTTTAATATCCACTTGTCCTTCTTTTCAAATTCCTATTCATGAAGCACAAGACTAAGAGATAGTAGCATAATAGCATTATAACCGTACATTTTCTTGTGGTTTGACTCAACCTCACCATGCTTCTTTGCATCATGTGGTCTTCCAATTCTTGTGAACCAAACACCCAGATTGGCACAAATCCTGTGTTTTTAAGTTCTCTATTTTGCACGTGCATTGCTATCGTATTCCTGTGTATTTCCTATCCCTGCATTATTAGAATGCTCCAATTCAAACAAGCTCTTACAGAATTACTTATGTTACAGATATGTGTCAAAGAAAACCTTGTGTGGTTTTTCCCACTCCTACTGTGCTGTGGTCCACCCCAGCTCAGCTGCTCCAACAACAGACGGGTTCACCACAGCAGGGATCCGCCCTCCAGACTGTCTTTCGCCGCCTCAGATCTTCTGCCCCGCCACCGACAGCCACGACAACTGCATTACCATCATCAACTGAGCAGATGACCTTGAGGACTACATGGGTCCGCAAGAGAGGTCGCACTCTTTCATGTCTGCTTTCGTTATTCATCGCTTAATATGATGACATGCTACTTTATCGTCCTGTTCACCGATTAGACTCCGAGTCAGGTCCAAACTAATGCTCAAACTTGAGTTTTTAAATGGTTGTGGCGTACATATTGGGCAGCAATCAATACTATCCGTCTACTTGTGGCACCCCGGCTCAGAGCAACCCTTTAACCTTGCATTGCCAGTCCAGAGATCACGTCTTCTGGCAATACACAACAACATGGTACAGAAACAACCGCTTTATTGATACTAGCGGATTACATAAGTCTAATATTACATCGAGATACGAGGTCAAGCGGCACACTCGGTGCAGCTGAACAGTATGTACATTATTTAATGAACATGACGGGGGCCTCGATCACACAAACTACGCGGCAGCGGAAGAACGACAAAGTGGAAACTCCATAGCACGGGGACACCGACGTGGACATGGCCTAGACGCGAGATGCGCTCCGATGCGAACCGACTTGCCTGAAAGCTGGCATGACACGCCAGGTCAGTACATTGAATGTACTTGCAAGCTCACAACAAACATAAGCACGATGACAAACAATATCATGACAATTAATCAGGTTAATGCAATACAAGAAATACTAGTAATGCGATGCAATCCACATGTGCACCGAGTCTCGCGGACTCGCTTACCAGACGGGTTACCTCGTAACCAAACGGTGACCATACCTGGGTCACAACTGAAACCAATCACTCATGATGCAACTCATGAGTTCATGAATCATCATGAAACCAGTTCCAACAACAATTATTGAGGGTGCAAGATTAATGATAAAAGTTGATCCATGGTGTGACTTACTTCCGAGCTATGCCCATAACCGAGGACGCGGCTATCAATAGATTAAATACACTCTGCATAGGTAGCGCACTTTACCCACACCATGGAACCCATGTCCTTGCACTCCCATTCGGGTGGACCAACGACGTTCCGACGAAACCCTCCCCTTGTAGTGACACTCCCCCGGCCACTCCAACCAACTCCCTCTCAGGGCTAGGTCTTGGGTGGCCCCGTGCCTACCAAAGGCACCAATAGCCACCGTCGTGGCAAAAATGGTCCCAAACGGGGACAAGGTACCATAAAAACAAAATGAGCACACAAGGTTATGTCTGCTTACCAGGCCAGGGTATGCACGCGCATAACCTTCCCTCGCGGGAGGCACCGGTGAGAGGCACAACAAAGGACCGAATCAAGACCCCCCATAAGGTAAATGTGGTCGCACTGAGTAAAACCCGATTTAGTGGCACCATGACGTGATCAACATCATATTCAAGTTGGACTTAATCAGGTTTAACTTTGAAATAAAAACTTTATATAAAAACCCATACTATGCCATGGTCATGCAACTAATCGACATGCAAAGCTAGCAACTCATAGATATGGATCAACATAATTATCTTGCACTACTCAGGATCAAAAACTTTACTGGTTCTACCTCATTTTTAATATCATGCGATATTTTGATTAACCATAATTCATATGAATATATCACTTAATAAAAGAACCACATTTATCATAGAAATATAACTAAAGCAAAATTTTATTCTACTTGACTACTCTAGTCCATGCATTCAACCAGAGACTTAAACAAGCATTTGCAAGCATGATAAAGTAACTATCACTCAACAAAATTTATTTAACAAATTTTAAATGCAAATAAGAACTAATATTCAAGTGGAAAATCATAGATATTGAGATAACACCATCCAAATGCTGGTGTGGCTTGCCTTAGTGCAGAGGAGGATCATACTCCTCCTGGTTGACTTCAAGACAGGTTTCTTCTTCTGAAAATATTTAAAAACCACAAAAACAAATATCAAAAACCAATCTAAAAACCACCAGAAATTCTAGACAACAAGGAAAAATCCACATTTTGGGGTGCTGCTAGAGCTTTCTGAAATAAAGACAATGCAAAAAGAATCAACTCATTTGGACTTATAGGCTAGAAGTTGTGGCTGGTCAAACTTTTAGTCAAAATCTGATTAAATTTGAATAATTCAGAAAATCCTGGGGGGGGGGGTGACGTCGAAGGCGTAAAGAGGGAGTACGCCTCCACTCGCACTGCTTCGAGCGCGAGTGGTGAGGCTGACACTGGGCCCCGCTCGTCAGGAGAGAGAGAGGGGGAGAGAGAGATCAGAGAGCGGCGGCGCTTCGCCAGAGCTTACGCCGGCGAGGAGTGGGTTTGGGGCTAAACCAGAGGGATAGAAACGAAGCGGGGTTCACGGCGCACCTGCCCGTACCCGTGGCTTGCCGTGGGATGGCCGGAGCTGCTCGCAGTCAAGCTCGCAAGCGACGGTGGCAGACGGGACTTGCGGGAGAGGAAGAAGGCGACGGCGAGAGGCAGCTCCGAGGGCTCAGCAGCGTCCAGGCGGCACCAGAGGACCCCCAATGCCACGCCCGAGAGGTTGGTCGAGCTCGAGGGGCACCGGAGCGAGGTGGCTGGGCTGCGGAGATCGCCGGAGTTCTCTGGTCGGGGTCGACGGCCAGAGGCCTGCCCAACCGGGCTACAATGTTCCTACGAGGTCGTGGTGGTGGTGAGGAGTGGTGTGAGGCTTGGAAGCGAGGAGAGGGGCTCTATTTATAGCCGGAGGGAGAGGGGGTAACGTGGCGCCGCCGGAGTGCTCTGGAAGCCGGCGAACGACGACGAAAGGCACCAGTGCGAGGGGGCAAGGTTTCAGTGTCAAGGCGGAGGCTGTCCACGCTCGTGGACGAGCACAGGGAGCAGGGGGAAGAGGACAAGGGCACGAGTGCACCGTGGCGTTTGGCCGCGACGTGCCCGTGCTCGCTGCGGCGTCTCCGGCGTCAGCGAGCGCTAGGGAGGGGTCATGGATGATGGGTCGAGGCTGGTGGCGCGGCGCGGCAGTCGTCGGCGAGCTCTGGCTCGAGCACGCGCCGAACAGAAGCGTTAGCGCTATCCAGAGCGCGTCGAACGCGTGCCAGACGCCGTGTCCTCACGCGGTCACCGCCCTGGCATGTTCAAAATAGCGCCCACGCGCGGCCAAACCATGTCTAGGCTAAAGTCCACGCAATGTTTAGTCTAGAGGAGCTGAGGACACATCACCAGGCCGACCAGATTTGACGCAACCAACCTGGCAAGTTTCTGACCAGGAACTTGGTCGCCAAGTTTGGCTAGCTTCTAGATGGCCATTAGGGCTTATCTCCTGGGGTTAAGGGTTTCTTACGAGGGTAATTAGGCTCAAGAAAAATCAGGGCCAAAGGATTAAGGAAAAATGTACATGCTGTACAAACTGGAATTTTGGGCCAGAAGAGAAATTATTTTCTATAGCAAAAATATTACAAAAAGTCATGCAATATTTTTGCTTGGGAAGGTGTGCCAAGGTCCAAAGAATATTCAGGAATTATTTCATATTTTTGGGAGCAATAAAAATGAGGGTTGCTTTGGAGCACTAGTTTCTGAAAAGAGTTTCAGAGAGGAAAATGAATATTTTTCTTTTATGAAAAATATTCATTTGATTATTGGGGCGTTTATCAGAGAAATAAGGTTGAATGAGAAGTAGATAGGTCACTTGGGTGAAAGCTAAGGGCATGCCCAAGTGACAAGTCCATTTGAATTGATTCCAAAAATCCAAATCAAGGAAAAGGCAAAAACCAAGTCCGGAAAAAGAGAGCAGGCAAAATCCAGGCTGTCACAAACCTCCCCCACTTAGGATGAATCTCGTCCTCGAGATTCGGTTGCTTGGGAAAACCATTCTGGGTATATAGTCCTTAAAAATTCCTCTCTTTCCTAGGTTGCTTCCTCCTCGGTGTGATGTTCCCACTGAACCTTGTAAAACCTTATTTCTTTGCTGCGAGTGACTCTTTCTGTCTCATCCAATATTCTGATTGGCTTTTCCTCATATGTCAAATCCTTAGCCAATTCTATCTCTGCCATATCAGTCCTTTTCTCTGGTGGTGAGATGCATCTCCTTAGCTGCGAGATATGAAATACATTGTGTACTTCTGATAGTTCGGGTGGCAATTCCAACTGATAGGCAACTGTTCCGACTCTGGCCATGACTGGAAACGGACCGATGTATCTGGGTGCCAATTTTCCGCGGGTCTGAAACCTCTTGACTCCTTTCATAGGGGTGACTCGGAGATATACGTGTTCTCCGGGTTCGAAGCTGATCTGGCGGTGTTTGGTGTCATAATAACTCTTCTGCCGTGATTTGGCCAGCTGCAGTCTGTTTTGGATTTCCTTGACTTGCTTCTCGGCTTCGAGCATTAAATCAGTCCCGAAAATACGACTGTCTCCGGTTTGAGACCAGTTCAGTGGAGTGCGGCATTTACGGCCATACAGAGCTTCATAGGGTGACATCTTTAAGCTGGTCTGGAAATTGTTGTTGTAGGAAAACTCGGCGTAGGGCAGACAGTCTTCCCACTTGGGTCCTTGAGCCAATGCACATGCCCTGAGCATATCTTCGAGTATTTGGTTTACTCGCTCAGTCTGTCCATCTGTTTGGGGATGATAAGCCGTGCTGTACCTCAGAGCAGTCCCCAAGGCTTGATGTAGTTGAGACCAAAATGCTGAAGTGAAGAGAGATCCCCTGTCTGAAGTGATAGTCTTGGGTACTCCATGCAGACTGGCGATTCGGGGCACATACAATTGTGCAAGCTGATCGGCACGGTAGGTGGTCCGGATGGGAAGGAAATGTGCCACCTTCGTTAAGGTGTCCACTATGACCCATATTGCATCATTTCCTCGGTGAGTCCTTGGTAATCCGATGATAAAATCCATGCAGATATCTCCCCATTTCCATTGGGATACTGGCAGAGGTTGGAGGAGTCCAGCGGGTTTTTGGTGTTCCGCCTTTACCATGTTGCATATATCGCAACAAGCCACAAAGTAGGCGATGTCTTTCTTCATTCCATCCCACCAGAATACCTGACGAAGGTCTTCATACATTTTGGTACCACCGGGGTGAATTGAGTATGGCGATTCATGTGCTTCTGTCAATATCTTCTTCCTCAGTTCATGGTTGGGTACGCAAATTCTTCCTCAGAACCTTAGCGTACCTTGCTGATCTTTAGAGAAATCCGGTGTATCCCCTCGTGCATCTTCTTGGCATATAATTGCAATGATTTATCATCTGCCTGAGCGCTGCGAATTTCTCCTTCGAGAGTAGGGGCAACTTCCAATATGTTGGCAAGACGGGCATCGGTAATCACCAAGTTGAGCTGAGTGATTTCTTCATAAAGCTCTGGAGGCAAGGAATCCATTAGAGTATTTAGGTTGGCTGATTTGCGGCTGAGGGCGTCAGCCACCACATTAGCTTTGCCCAGGTGATAATTTATACCGAGGTCGTAGTCCTTAACCAACTCGAGCCATCTTCGTTGGCGAAGGTTCAAATCGGGCTGAGTGAATATATACTTGAGACTCTTGTGGTCGGTAAATATCTGGCACTTCTTTCCAATCAGATAGTGTCTCCAAATCTTCAAAGCGTGCACCACTGCGGCCAATTCCAAATCATGAGTGGGGTAACTTCCTTCGTGTGGCCGTAGTTGTTGGGATGCATAAGCCACAACCTTGCCATCCTGCATAAGTACACATCCAAGCCCTTTTCTGGAGGCGTCACAGTAGACATCAAAACTACAGTAGATGTCTGGAAGAGTCAATACTGGTGCTGACGTCAGCCTGATGTTTAGCTCATTGAAACTCCGTTTGCAGTCCTCAGTCCATTCAAACTTCTTATCCTTCTTTAGGAGCTCGGTCATTAGCTTGGCAATCTTGGAGAATCCTTCAATAAAGTGGCGATAATATTTGGCTAGTCCAAGGAAACTCCGGATTTCTGAGACTGTCGTGGGTGCAGACCAATCAAGTACATCTTTCACCTTGCTTGGATCCACGGATATTCCTTCTACCGAGAGCACATGCCCGAGAAATCCAACTCATTTGCTGAACTTGGCATAAAGCTGATGGTCGCGGAGCCTTTGCAAAACTGCTCGGAGGTGGTCCTTGTGTTCGTCTTTGCTTTTTGACTAAATGAGGATGTCATCAATGAACACCACCACAAATTTGTCCAAGAAATCCATAAACACCTTGTTCATCATATGCATGAAGAAGGCCGGGGCGTTGGTGAGGCCGAAGGACATAACGGTATACTCATAAAGACCGTATCGAGTGGTGAACGCGGTCTTGGGAATATCCTCCTTCTTTATTTTGAGCTGATGATATCCGGTCCTCAAGTCAATTTTGGAGAATACTTTGGCCCCACTGAGTTGATCAAACAAATCGTCAATCCTTGGCAGTGGATACTTGTTTTTGATGGTGACGTCATTCAGCTGTCGGTAGTCTACGCACATTCGTAGACTGCCATCCTTTTTGTCCACGAATATCGCTGGTGATCCCCATGGTGAAGAGCTTGGGCGGATGTATCCTTTCTGCAGCATCTCATCCAGCTGTTTCTTCAATTCCACCAATTCTGATGAAGGCATCCGATAGTATTTCTTGTGTATCGGTGCGGTTCCAGGCACCAAGTCAATTGCAAACTCCAGTTCTCTGTCTGGCGGCATGCCTGGTAATTCTTCAGGAAATACATCTGGATACTCACTCACCACTGGAATTAGTTCCACCTCTTCTGCCACGGCTGTGAAAATCATATCCTTCTTGGGTATGCTTTTGCGGGCATAAAAACTTGTGGTGCAACCTTCCGTATTTGTCATGGTAACTTCTCTGGTCGCACAGTTGATGCATACTTGGTATTGGGTTAACCAATTCATGCCCAGAATAATATCCAATTTGCTAGAATCGATGATTATCAGAGATGTTGGAAACTGACGCCCTTGATGTCAATTTCCAATTGCGGCAGACCAGATTGCTTCTGAGCAGGGATCCCGGGGATTGTACCAGCATGTGTTTTCCCAAAATCGATCAAGGAAATTTGTTTTGGGCAGCAAAACTCCGTGAAATAAAAGAGTGGGAAGCCCCAGAGTCAAATAAAATTACGGCGGGTATGTCATTAACAAGAAACATACCAATGACGACTTCCGGGTCCTCTTGGGCTTCGTCTGCGGAGATATGATGGATTTGCCCTTGGATGGTACTTGGGGCGGAATACGACTCCGTGTAGTTGACCTGCGGATGGAATGGAGCTGTGTTTTTGTTGTTCTTGGGGCACTGTCTGGCGTAATGTCATGTTTGCCCACAGCTGAAATAGGAATTGTTGCGCTGACAATCTTCGCGCACCGGGCTGGTCACGATATTCTTGACTTGGGTGGTGGTCTTGTTGACATTTTGCTGCCAGTTGGGTTTGTACTCAACCTGAGTTTGTTGCCAAGTACGAGCCTTCTGCACTGGTTGCATATCCTTCTTAGGCTCGAATTTGCGCTTGTGGTCATTAATAGCTGGCTTATTGTCGTGTAGGAGCTTGTGTTCCCTTTCTGCGATGAGGGCCTTGTTCACCAGAGTTAGGAAGTCCAGAAAATCAAACATGCTGAGCGTGCACCTGAAATGCTGATTCAGTCCTCCAAGAAATGTGTCGACCTTCCGTTCTTTTGTGGCCACATCGTAGAGAGAATAGCGGGCCAAATGGTTGAATTTATTCAGGTACTCGCTGACTGTCATGCTGCCTTGAGTGAGGGCGAGGAATTCGCGCTGCTTGATTTTCATAATCCTGATGGGAATATGATACTTGCGGAAATGATACTTGAATTTACTCCAAGTAATTTCCTCGTCCGCGGGCCATATGGCCTTAGCATTATCCCACCATATAGCGGCAGCTCCTTCGAGATAATGTGTTGCAAAGGGAACCTAGTCTCCCTCTTCAGTGCGAGCAATCTCCAGTTTCCTCTCAATAGTCCTTAACCAATCATCGGCGTCCAATGGATCAATAACTTGGCTAAAGTTGGGAGGCTTGGTTCGCTGAAAATCTGACAGCTTGGAGTGATGGCCATTCTGGTTTCCATTCTGCCCAACCATAACTTGCACACTTTTCAATATTTCTAGCAGATCATTGCTCCTTCTTTCTTCAAACATTCGCAGGATTTGCTCAGTGGAAGGCGGATGTGGTGGTGGAGACGGAGGTGGCTGGTATGGCTCGGGGGAATGTCCTGCCTGTCTTGCGGAGTGACGAACATGGACATCCTCACAAGCTTGGCTGTTGCTGCCTCCCCGCGTCATCCTATTATTTATTTTCCCAATACATAGCAACCACGATGAGAAAAATCCAACATGGGAGGAAAGCCATTGACAAATCCCGGAAGAAAACAGTGAAAGAAAACCAAAGCGAATAAAAGGTTCCAACATAATTATACATAGACTCAACATGAAAGTAAACATCACAACGGGTCTACTACCCTCATACATGAAACTAAGCATCATCACACGTGCGATTACACCCATACATCATACTCATGACGAAAGCGATACTCTAACGGTCTACTGCTCGGACGGTGCTGATGCAGGCTCCTCTCCTGAGCCGGACCCAGATCATGAACTGATAGTAGAGACCTCCGGGTTAAGAGAGACACGCTGGCGCTGCCTCGAGGGCTCTCCCTCAGGGGCAGGCGCGGGATGGGAGCTAAGCATAGGATTTGCAGGAGTAGCGACAAGGGAAGCCCACGCAGCAGGAGCACTGCGAGGGGTCACTGCCAGAGGGTTAACGGTACCCTGCGAGGTCACCGGAGGAACGGAAACTGGAGGAGCGAAACCGACAATAGGAAGAGGGTTCCTAGTACGAGCAGCGGCGAGAGCTGTCCGGGCGCGGGTTAGCTCCCGAGCTAACTCGTAGTTTAGGAGATAGCTGACAATGATATAATGGGAAAGGTGGCTAGTGGGACGATCGCACGCCGGATTAATCAAAGGAAAGCGGATACGCCCATTCTCGTGCAGAGATGGGTAGTAGAAGAGACCTGGGTGGGTGTGCATGCGAACCTCGTTGTAGCGCAAGTCTACAAGAGCCTCGATAGCAGCAAACTGGACCGCCTGAGATGGCGTAGATGCGAGACCACCCTTAGTAGAATGAGTGTAAGTGCCAGAAGGGGAACTGTGGTGTAGAGTGACCTCAGCATAATACTCATACAATGCACCGGCCAGATGCTCCCGATACACCCGATACTCTGGATCAGCACCCTCTGGGTAGAGTCGTCGCCACATGTTCTGAAGCAGGTGCGGCGATGTGTACGGAGCTGGCTCAGGATGGTACAAGATCGGTACTGGAGCCATCTACACTCACAAACCATACGGCTAGTAATAACAACAGATAAACATGCATGCAATGCAGCAACCAATTTCTATGACTACCGGCACTCAGACGAAGCTATCTACCGTTCCACTAACGCACTAATGGTCTAGCGTGTTCTACAATTAGTGCGGCTCTGATACCAAGCGTTGTGACACCCCGGCTCAGAGCAACCAGTTTACCTTGCATTGCCAGCCCAGAGATCACGTCTTCTGGCAATACACAACAACATGGTACAGAAACAACTGCTTTATTGATACTAGCGGATTACATAAGTCTGATATTACATCGAGATACGAGGCCAAGCGGAACACTCAGTGTGGCTGAACAGTATGTACATTATTTAATGAACATGACGGGGGCCTCGATCACACGAACTGCGCGGCAGTGGAAGAACGACGAAGTGGAAACTCCATAGCACAGGAACACCGACGTGGACACGGCCTAGACGCGAGATGCGCTCCGATGCGAACCGACTTGCCTGAAAGCTGGCATTGAAGGAAATATGCCCTAGAGGCAATAATAAAGTTATTATTTATTTCCTTATTTCATGATAAATGTTTATTATTCATGCTAGAATTGTATTAACCGGAAACTTGATACATGTGTGAATACATAGACAAAACAATGTGCCACCAGTATGCCTCTGCTTGACTAGCTCGTTGAATCAAAGATGGTTAAGTTTCCTAGCCATAGACATTAGTTGTCATTTGATTAACGGGATCACATCATTAGAGAACGATGTGATTGACTTGACCCATTCCGTTAGCTTAGCACTTGATCGTTTAGTATGTTGCTATTGCTTTCTTCATGACTTATACATGTTCCTATGACTATGAGATTATGCAACTCCCGTTTACCGGAGGAACACTTTGTGTGCTACCAAACATCACAACGTAACTGGGTGATTATAAAGGTGCTCTACAGGTGTCTCCGAAGGTACTTGTTGGGTTGGCGTATTTTGAGATTAGGATTTGTCACTCCGATTGTCGGAGAGGTATCTTTGGGCCCACTCGGTAATGCACATCACTATAAGCCTTGCAAGCATTGAAACTAATGAGTTAGTTGCGGGATGATGTATTACGGAACGAGTAAAGAGACTTACCGGTAACGAGATTGAACTAGGTATTAAGATACCGACGATCGAATCTCGGGCAAGTAACATACCGATGACAAAGGGAACAACGTATGTTGTTATGCGGTTTGACCGATAAAGATCTTCGTAGAATATGTAGGAGCCAATATGAGCATCCAGGTTCTTCTATTGGGTATTGACCAGAGACGTGTCTCGGTCATGTCTACATAGTTCTCGAACCCGTAGGGTCCGCACGCTTAAAGTTTGATGACGGTTATATTATGAGTTTATGTGTTTTGATGTACCGAAGATAGTTCGGAGTCCCGGATGTGATCACGGACATGACGAGGAGTCTCGACATGGTTGAGACATAAAGATTGATATATTGGAAGCCTATACTTGGATATCGGAAGTGTTCTGGGTGAAATCGGGATTTTACCGGAGTACCGGGGGTTACCGGAACCCCCCGGGGGTTTAATGGGCCAAGATGGGCCTTAGTGGAGAAGAGGAGGGGCGGCCAGGGCAGGCCGCGCGCCCCCTCCCCCCTAGTCCGAATTGGACAAGGAGGGGGGCACCCCCCTTTCCTTCCCCTCTCCCACCTTCTTCCCCCTTCTCCTACTCCAACTAGGAAAGGAGGGAGTCCTACTCCCGGTGGGAGTAGGACTCCTCCCTGGCACGCCTCCTCCTGGCCGGCCGCCTCTCCCCCCTTGCTCTATTATATACGGGGGCAGGGGGCACCCCATAGACAAAACAATTGATCTCTTGATCTCTTAGTCGTGTGCGGTGCCCCCCTCCACCATAATCCACCTCGGTAATATCGTAGCGGTGCTTAGGCGAAGCCCTGCGTCGGTAGAACATCATCATCGTCACCACGCCGTCGTGCTGACAGAACTCTCCCTCAAAGCTCGGTTGGATCGGAGTTCGAGGGACGTCATCGAGCTGAACGTGTGCTGAACTCGGAGGTGCCGTACGTTCGGTACTTGATCGGTCGGATCGTGAAGACGTACGACTACATCAACCGCGTTGTGCTAAACGCTTCCGCTTTCGGTCTACAAGGGTACGTGGACAACACTCTCCCCTCTCGTTGCTATGCATCACCATGTTCCTGTGTGCGCGTAGGAAAATTTTGAAATTACTACGTTCCCCAACAGTGGCATCAGAGCCAGGTTTTATGCGTAGATGTTATATGCACGAGTAGAACACAAGTGAGTTGTGGGCGATACAAGTCATACTGCTTACCAGCATGTCACACTTTGGTTCGGTGGTATTGTTGGATGAAGCGGCCCGGACCGACATTACGCGTACGCTTACGCGAGACTGGTTCTACCGACGTGCTTTGCACAAAGGTGGCTGGTGGGTGTCAGTTTATCCAACTTTAGTTGAACCGAGTGTGGCTACGCCCGGTCCTTGAGAAGGTTAAAACAACACTAACTTGACGAACTATCTTTGTGGTTTTGATGCGTAGGTAAGAACGGTTCTTGCTCACCCCATAGCAGCCACGTAAAACTTGCAACAACAAAGTAGAGGACGTCTAACTTGTTTTTGCAGGGCATGTTGTGATGTGATATGGTCAAGGCATGATGCTATATTTATTGTATGAGATGATCATGTTTTGTAAACGAGTTATCGGCAACTGGCAGGAGCCATATGGTTGTCACTTTATTGTATGCAATGCAATCGCCCTGTAATTTCTTTACTTTATCACTAAGCGGTAGTGATAGTCATAGAAGCAATAGTTGGCGAGACGACAACGATGCTACGATGGAGATCAAGGTGTCGCGCCGATGACGATGGTGATCATGACGGTGCTTCGGAGATGGAGATCACAAGCACAAGATGATGATGGCCATATCATATCACTTATATTGATTGCATGTGATGTTTATCTTTTATGCATCTTATCTTGCTTTGATTGACGGTAGCATTATAAGATGATCTCTCACTAAATTTCAAGATAAAGTGTTCTCCCTGAGTATGCACTGTTGCGAAAGTTCTTCGTGCTGAGACACCACGTGATGATCGGGTGTGATAGGCTCTACGTTCGAATACAACGGGTGCAAAACAGTTGCACACGCCGAATACTCAGGTTAAACTTGACGAGCCTAGCATATGCAGATATGGCCTCGGAACACTCGAGACTGAAAGGTCGAGCGTGAATCATATAGAAGATATGATCAACATAGTGATGTTCACCATTGAAACTACTCCATCTCACGTGATGATCGGACATGGTTTAGTTGATTTGGATCACGTGATCACTTAGATGATTAGAGGGATGTCTATCTAAGTGGGAGTTCTTAATTAATTTGATTAATTGAACTTTAATTTATCATGAACTTAGTCATGGTAGTATTAGCATATCTATGTTGTAGATCAATAGCTCGTGTTTAGCTCCCCTGTTTTATTTTTGATATGTTCCTAGAGAAAACTAAGTTGAAAGATGTTAGTAGCAATGATGCGGATTGGATCCGTGATCTGAGGATTATCCTCATTGCTGCACAGAAGTATTATGTCCTTGATGCACCGCTAGGTGATAGACCGATTGCAGGAGCAAATGCAGACGTTATGAACGTTTGGCAAGCTCGATATGATGACTACTTGATAGTTTAGTGCACCATGCTTAACGGCTTAGAATCGGGATTTCAAAGACGTTTTGAACGTCATGGACCATATGAGATGTTCCAGGAGTTGAAGTTAATATTTCAAGCAAATACCCGAGTTGAGAGATATGAAGTCTCCAACAAGTTCTATAGCTAAAAGATGGAGGAGAATAGCTCAAGCAGTGAGCATGTGCTCAGATTGTCTGGGTACTACAATCGCTTGAATCAAGTGGGAGTTAATGTTCCAGATAAAATAGCATCATTGACAGAATTCTTCAATCACTGCCACCAAGCTACAAGAGCTTCGCGATGAACTATAACATGCAAGGGATGGATAAGACGATTCCCGAGCTCTTCGCAATGCTAAAGGCTGCGGAGGTAGAAATCAAGAAGGAGCATCAAGTGTTGATGGTCAACAAGACCACCAGTTTCAAGAAAAAGGGCAAAGGGAAGAAGAAGGGGAACTTCAAGAAGAACAGCAAACAAGTTGCTGCTCAGGAGAAGAAACCCAAGTCTGGACCTAAGCCTGAGACTGAGTGCTTCTACTACAAATAGACTGGTCACTGGAAGCGGAACTGCTCCAAGTATTTGGCGGATAAGAAGGATGGCAAGGTGAACAAAGGTATATGTGATATACATGTTATTGATGTGTACCTTACTAATGCTCGCAGTAGCACCTGGGTATTTGATACTGGTTCTGTTGCTAATATTTGCAACTCAAACATGGACTACGGATT
Source organism: Triticum aestivum (assembly GCF_018294505.1). Taxonomy (NCBI): domain Eukaryota; kingdom Viridiplantae; phylum Streptophyta; class Magnoliopsida; order Poales; family Poaceae; genus Triticum; species Triticum aestivum. The sequence goes on from NC_057799.1 coordinate 176,915,436, forward strand.
AAGCGAAGATTGGCTAAGGACGAGGTGACGATGCACGTGGGAAATGGTTCCAAACTCGACGTGATCGCGGTCGGCACGCTACCTCTACATCTACCTTCGGGATTAGTTTTAGACCTAAATAATTGTTATTTGGTGCCAGCGTTGAGCATGAACATTATATCTGGATCTTGTTTGATGCGAGACGGTTATTCATTTAAATCAGAGAATAATGGTTGTTCTATTTATATGAGTAATATCTTTTATGGTCATGCACCCTTGAAGAGTGGTCTATTTTTATTGAATCTCGATAGTAGTGATACGCATATTCATAATATTGAAACCAAAAGATGCAGAGTTGATAATGATAGTGCAACTTATTTGTGGCACTGCCGTTTAGGTCATATTGGTGTAAAGCGCATGAAGAAACTCCATACTGATGGACTTTTGGAACCACTTGATTATGAATCACTTGGTACTTGCGAACCATGCCTCATGGGCAAGATGACTAAAACACCGTTCTCCGGAACTATGGAGCGAGCAACAGATTTGTTGGAAATCATACATATAGATGTATGTGGTCCAATAAATGTTGAGGCTCGCGGCGGGTATCGTTATTTTCTCACCTTCACAGATGATTTAAGCAGATATGGGCATATCTACTTAATGAAACATAAGTCTGAAACATTTGAAAAGTTCAAAGAATTTCAGAGTGAAGTTGAAAAGCATCGTAACAAGAAAATAAAGTTTCTACGATCTGATCATGGAGGAGAATATTTGATTACGAGTTTGGTCTTCATTTGAAACAATGCGGAATAGTTTCGCAACTCACGCCACCCGGAACACCACAGCGTAAGGGTGTGTCCGAACGTCGTAATCGTACTTTACTAGATATGGTGCGATCTATGATGTCTCTTACTGATTTACCGCTATCGTTTTGGGGTTATGCTTTAGAGACGGCTGCATTCACGTTAAATAGGGCACCATCGAAATCCGTTGAGACGGCGCCTTATGAACTGTGGTTTGGCAAGAAACCAAAGTTGTCGTTGTTTGGGGTTGCGATACTTATAAGAAAAAGTTTCATCCTGATAAGCTCAAACTCAAATCGGAGAAATGTGTCTTCATAGGATACCCAAAGGAGACAGTTGGGTACACCTTCTATCACAGATCCGAAGGCAAGATATTCGTTGCTAAGAATGGATCCTTTCTAGAAGGAGTTTCTCTCGAAAGAAGTGAGTGGGAGAAAAGTAGAACTTGATGAGGTAACTGTACCTGCTCCCTTATTGGAAAGTAGTTCATCACAGAAATCTGTTCCTGTGACTACTACACCAATTAGTGAGGAAGCTAATGATGATGATCATGTAACTTCAGATCAAGTTACTACCGAACCTCGTAGGTAAACCAGAGTGAGATCCACACCAGAATGGTACGGTAATCCTGTTCTGGAGGTCATGTTACTTGACCATGACGAACCTACGAACTATGAGGAAGCGATGATGAGCCCAGATTCCGCGAAATGGCTAGAGGCCATGAAATCTGAGATGAGATTCATGTATGAGAACAAAGTGTGGACTTTGGTTGACTTGCCCAATGATCGGCAAGCCATAGAAAATAAATGGATCTTCAAAGAGGAAGACGGACGCTAATAGTAGTATTACTATCTACAAACCTAGACTTGTCGAAAAAGGTTTTTGACAAAGTTCAAGGTGTTGACTACGATGAGATTTTCTCACTCGTATCGATGCTTAAAGTCTGTCCGAATCATGTTAGCAATTGCCGCAATTTATGAAATCTGGCAAATGGATAACAAAACTACAATCCTTAATGGATTTCTTAAAGAAGAGTTGTATATGATGCAACTAGAAGGTTTTGTCGATCCTAAAGGTGTTAACAAAATGTGCAAGCTCCAGCGATACATCTATGGACTGGTGCAAGCATCTCAGAGTTGGAATATACGCTTTGATGAGTTGATCAAAGCATATAGTTTTATACAGACTTGCGGTGAAGCCTGTATTTACAAGAAAGTGAGTGGGAGCACTACAACATTTCTGATAAATATATGTGAATGACATATTGTTGATCGAAAATAATGTAGAATTATTCTGCAAAGCAGAAAGGAGTGTTTGAAAGGAGTTTTTTTTAAAGAAAGACCTCGGTGAAGCTGCTTACATATTGAGCATCAAGATCTATAGAGATAAATCAAGACACTTGATAAGTTTCTTCAATGAGTACATACCTTGACAACTTTTTGAAGTAGTTCAAAATAGAACAGTCAAAGAAAGAGTTCTTGCTTGTGTTACAAGGTGTGAAATTGAGTAAGACTCAAAACCCGACCACGACAGAAAATAGAAAGAGAATGAAAAGTCATTCCCTATGCCTCAGTCATAGGTTCTATAAAGTATGCTATGCTGTGTACCAGACCTATTGTGTACCTCACCAAGAGTTAGGCAAGAGGGTACAATAGTGATCTAGGAGTAGATCACTGGACAACGGTCAAAATTATCCTTAGTGGAATAAGGATATGTTTCTCGATTATGGAGGTGAAAAAAGGTTCGTCGTAAAGGGTTACGTCGATGCAAGTTTTTGACACTGATCTAGATGACTCTAAGTCTCAATCTGGATACATATTGAAAGTGGGAGCTATTAGCTAGAGTAGCTCCGTGCAGAGCATTGTAGACATAGAAATTTGCAAAATACTTACGGATCTGAATGTGACAGACCCGTTGACTAAAATTATCTCACAAGCAAAATATGATCACACCTTAGTACTCTTTGGGTGTTAATCACATAGCAATGTGAACTAGATTACTGACCCTAGTAAACCCTTTGGGTGTTGGTCACATATCGATGTGAACTATGGGTGTTAACCACATAAAGATGTGAACTATTGATGTTAAATCACATGGCGATGTGAACTAGATTATTGACTCTAGTGCAAGTGGGAGACTGAAGGAAATATGCCCTAGAGGCTATAATAAAGTTATTATTTATTTCCTTATTTCATGATAAATGTTTATTATTCATGCTAGAATTGTATTATCCGGAAACTTGATACAAGTGTGAATACATAGACAAAACAATGTGTCACTAGTATGCCTCTACTTGACTAGCTCGTTGAATCAAAGATGGTTAAGTTTCCTAGCCATAGACATGAGTTGTCATTTGATTAACGGGATCACATCATTAGAGAATGATGTGATTGACTTGACCCATTCCGTTAGCTTAGCACTTGATCGTTTAGTATGTTGCTATTGCTTTCTTCATGACTTATACATGTTCCTATGACTATGAGATTATGCAACTCACGTTTACCAGAGGAACACTTTGTGTGCTACCAAACGTCACAATGTAACTGGGTGATTATAAAGGTGCTCTACAGGTGTCTCCGAAGGTACTTGTTGGGTTGGCGTATTTCGAGATTAGGATTTGTCACTCCGATTGTCGGAGAGGTATCTCTGGGCCCACTCGGTAATGCACATCACTATAAGCCTTGCAAGCATTGCGACTAATGAGTTAGTCGCGGGATGATGTATTACGGAACGAGTAAAGAGACTTACCGGTAACGAGATTGAACTAGGTATTAAGATACCGACGATCGAATCTCGGGCAAGTAACATACCGATGACAAAGGGAACAACGTATGTTGTTATGCGGTTTGACCGATAAAGATCTTCGTAGAATATGTAGGAGCCAATATGAGCATCCAGGTTCCGCTATTGGTTATTGACCAGAGACGTGTCTCGGTCATGTCTACATAGTTCTCGAACCCGTAGGGTCCGCACGATTAAAGTTTGATGACGGTTATATTATGAGTTTATGTGTTTTGATGTACCGAAGATAGTTCAGAGTCCCAGATGTGATCACGGACATGACGAGGAGTCTCGAAATGGTCGAGACATAAAGATTGATATATTGGAAGCCTATATTTCGATATCGGAAGTGTTCCGGGTGAAATCGGGATTTTACCGGAGTATCGGGGGTTACCGGAACCCCCCCGGGGGTTTAATGGGCCAAGATGGGCCTTAGTGGAGAAGAGGAGGGGCGGCCAGGGCAGGCCACGCGCCCCCTTCCCCTCTAGTCTGAATTGGACAAGGAGGGGGGGGCGGCGCCCCCCTTTCCTTCCTCTCTCCCTCCTCCTTCCCCCTTCTCCTACTCCAACTAGGAAAGGAGGGAGTCCTACTCCCGGTGGGAGTAGGAATCCTCCCTGGCACGCCTCCTCCTGGCCGGCCGCCTCTCCCCCCCTTGCTCCTTTATATACGGGGGCAGGGGGCACCCCATATACAAAACAATTGATCTCTTGATCTCTTAGCCGTGTGCGGTGCCCCCCTCCACCATAATCCACCTCGATAATATCGTAGTGGTGCTTAGGCGAAGCCCTGCGTTGGTAGAACATCATCAATCGTCACCACGCTGTCATGCTGACGGAACTCTCCCTCAAAGCTCGGCTGGATCGGAGTTCGAGGGACGTCATCGAGCTGAACGTGTGCTGAACTCGGAGGTGCCGTACGTTCGGTACTTGATCGGTCGGATCGTGAAGACGTACGACTACATCAACCGTGTTGTGCTAAACGCTTCCGCTTTCGGTCTACGAGGGTACGTGGACAACACTCTCCCCTCTCGTTGCTATGCATCACTATGATCCTGTGTGTGCGTAGGAAAATTTTGAAATTACTACGTTCCCCAACAGGCATGACACGCCAGGTGAGTACATTGAATGTACTTGCAAGCTCACAACAAACATAAGCACGATGACAAACAATATCATGACAATTAATCAGGTTAATGCAGTACAAGAAATACTAGTAATGCGGTGCAAGCCACATGTGCACCGAGTCTCGCGGACTCGCTTACCAGGCGGGTTACCTCATAACCAAACTGTGACCATACCTGGGTCACAACTGAAACCAATCACTCATGATGCAACTCATGAGTTCATGAATCATCACGAAACTAGTGCCAACAACAATTATTGAGGGTGCAAGATTTATGATAAAAGTTGATCCATGGTGTGACTTACTTCCGAGCTATGCCCATAACCGAGGACGCGGCTATCGGTAGATTAAATACACTCTACAGAGGTAGCCCACTTTACCCACACCATGGAACCCATGGCCTCGCACTCCCATTCGGGTGGACCAATGATACGTCTCCATCGTATCTACTTTTCCGAACACTTTTGCCCTTGTTTTGGACTCTAACTTGCATGATTTGAACAGAACTAACCCGGACTGACACTGTTTCAGCAGACTTTCCATGGTGTTATTTATGTGCAGAAACAAAAGTTCTCGGAATGACCTGAAACTCCACGGAACGTCTATTTGGAAATAATAAAAAATCCTTGCAAAAGATGAAGACCAGGGGGCCCACACCCTGTCCACGAGGGTGGGGGGCGCGCCCTCCCCCCTAGGGCGCGCCCCCTACCTCGTGGGCCCCCTGGAGCTCCTCCGACCTCAACTCCAACTCTATATATTTGCTTTCGGGGAGAAAAAATCAAGGAGAAGAATTCATCGCGTTTTGCGATACGGAGCCGCCGCCAAGCCCTAAAACCTCTCGGGAGGGCTGATCTGGAGTCCGTTCGGGGCTCCGGAGAGGGGGATTCGTCGCCATCGTCATCATCAACCATCCTCCATCACCAATTTCATGATGCTCACCGCCGTGCGTGAGTAATTCCATCGTAGGCTTGCTGGACGGTGATGGGTTGGATGAGATCTATCATGTAATCGAGTTAGTTTTGTTAGGGTTTGATCCCTAGTATCCACTATGTTCTGAGATTGATGTTGCTATGACTTTGCTATGCTTAATGCTTGTCACTAGGGCCCGAGTGCCATGATTTCAGATCTGAACCTATTATGTTTTCATGAATATATGTGAGTTCTTGATCCTATCTTGCAAGTCTATAGTCACCTACTATGTGTTATGATCCGGCAACCCCGAAGTGACAATAATCGGGACCACTCCCGGTGATGACCATAGTTTGAGGAGTTCATGTATTCACTATGTGCTAATGCTTTGTTCCGGTACTCTATTAAAAGGAGGCCTTAATATCCCTTAGTTTCCATTAGGACCCCGCTGCCACGGGAGGGTAGGACAAAAGATGTCATGCAAGTTCTTTTCCATAAGCACGTATGACTATATTCGGAATACATGCCTACATTACATTGATGAATTGGAGCTAGTTCTGTGTCACCCTATGTTATGACTGTTACATGATGAACCGCATCCGGCATAATTCTCCATCACCGATCCAATGCCTACGAGCTTTTCCCATATTGTTCTTCGCTTATTTACTTTTCCGTTGCTACTGTTACAATCACTACAAAACACCAAAAATATTACTTTTGCTACCTTTACTTTTGTTACCGTTACCACTACTATCATATTACTTTGCTACTAAATACTTTGCTGCAGATACTAAGTTATCCAGGTGTGGTTGAATTGACAACTCAACTGCTAATACTTGAGAATATTCTTTGGCTCCCCTTGTGTCGAATCAATAAATTTGGGTTGAATACTCTACCCTCGAAAACTGTTGCGATCCCCTATACTTGTGGGTTATCAAGACTATTTTCTGGCGCCGTTGCCGGGGAGCATAGCTCTATTCTTTGAGTCACTTGGGATTTATATCTGCTGGTCACTATGAAGAACTTGAAAGACGCTAAGACAACAATTTATCCCTCAACTACGAGGGGAGGTAAGGAACTGCCATCTAGCTCTGCACTTGATTCACCTTCTGTTTTGAGTAAGCTTGCGACACCTAAACCTGCTTCTGCTATTCGTTCTGATATGTCGCATGTTATTGATGATGCCACTTCTGCTATGCATGATACTTATGATGAAACTACTTCTATGCTTGATACTACTGTGCCACTTGGTGAATTTCTTGATGAACAAATTGCTAGGGCTAGAGAGAAAGAAATTATTGAAACTGATTATATTGATGAAAGTGATGATGAAGACTTGCCTGTTATTCCTGAGGGTTATGTTTTTGATAAAGAAGCTTCTTTAGCTATTTTAGCTTGCAAAGATAGATATGAGCTCAAGAGGTTATTAGCTAAATGGAATCAGCAATCTCTTAATGATAGAATGAGACCTGACCCTGCTTTTGCAACTTCACCTATCTGTGTTACCGATAAGGATTATGAATTCTCTGTTGATCCTGATATAATTACTTTGGTTGAATCTGATCCTTTTCATGGCTATGAATCTGAAACTGTTGTGGCACATCTTACTAAATTAAATGATATAGCCACCCTGTTCACTAATGATGAGAGATCTCGCTACTTTATATCCTTAAAATATTTCCGTTCTCATTAAAGGGTGATGCTAAGATATGGTTTAATTCTCTTGATCCTGGTTGTGTGCGTAGTCCCCAGGATATGATTTATTACTTCTCTGCTAAATATTTCCCTGCTCATAAGAAACAAGCTGCTTTGAGGGAAATATACAACTTTGTGCAAATTGAAGAAGAGAGTCTCCCACAAGCTTGGGGGAGGCTTCTCAAGTTACTTAATGCTTTGCCTGATCATCCTCTTAAGAAAAATGAAATACTTGATATCTTTTATAATGGACTAACCGATGCTTCCAGAGATTACCTGGATAGTTGTGCTGGTTCTGTTTTCAGGGAAAGAACACCGGATGAAGCTGAAATTCTATTGAATAATATGTTGACAAATGAAAATAATTGGACACTTCCTGAGCCAGCTCCTGAGCCTATTCCTAAACCAACTCTGAAGAAGAGAGGTGTTCTATTTCTCAGTCCTGAAGATATGCAAGAGGCAAAGAAATCTATGAAAGAAAAAGGTATTAAAGTTGAAGATGTTAAGAATTTACCTCCTATTGAAGAGATACATGGTCTTAATTTACCGCCTGTTGAAGAAACATATGATCTTAATCCATTACCTACTGAAGAAACTCATGGTCTTGATAACCCGACACAGGTAGTAAAGGTAAATTCTCTCTATAGATATGATAGAGCTGAAATCCCTCCTACTAAAATTGCTAGCCAATGCTTGGATGAGTTTGATAACTTTATGGTTAAGCAAGAAGATTTCAATGCTTATTTTGGTAGACAATTAAAACAAAATGCTTATATGATTGAACACTTGGGTGATTATATGGCTAATGTTAAAGGTGAACTTAAACTCATTACTAAACATGCTTCTATGGTTACCACTCAAGTAGAACAAGTACTTAGAGCTCAAAATGATTTTCTCAATGAAATGAATAGTAAGAAAAATGATTATGCTGTTAGAGTGGCTACTAGAACTGGTAGAATGACTCAGGAACCTTTGTATCCTGAAGGCCACCCTAAGAGAATTGAGCAAGATTCTCAGAGAAATAATATTGATGCACCTAGTCCTTCTAAAAAGAAGAAAAAGAAAAATGATAGGACTTTGCATGCTTCTAGTGAACCTATTGCTGAACCACCTGAGAATCCAAATGATATTTCTATTTCTGATGCTGAAACACAATCTGGTAATGAACATGAACCTAGTGAAAATGTTAATGATGATGTTCATGATGATGCTCAACCTAGTAATGATAATGATGTAGAAATTGAACCTGCTGTTGATCTTGATAACCCACAATCAAAGAATCAACGTTATGATAAGAGAGACTTTGTTGCTAGGAAACATGGTAAAGAAAGGGAACCTTGGGTTCAGAAACCCATGCCTTTTCCTCCCAAACCATCCAAGAAAAAGGATGATGAGGATTTTGAGCGCTTTGCTGAAATGATTAGACCTATCTTTTTGCGTATGCGATTAACTGATATGCTCAAAATGAATCCTTATGCTAAGTATATGAAAGATATTGTTACTAATAAAAGAAAGATACCGGAAGCTGAGATTTCCACCATGCTTGCTAATTATACTTTTAAGGGTGGAATACCAAAGAAACTTGGAGATCCAGGAGTACCTACTATACCATGCTCCATTAAAAGAAACTATGTTAAAACTGCTTTATGTGATCTTGGAGCCGGTGTTAGTGTTATGCCTCTCTCTTTATATCATAGACTTGATTTGAATAAGTTGACACCTACTGAAATATCTTTGCAAATGGCTGATAAATCAACTGCTATACCTGTCGGTATTTGTGAGGATGTGCCTGTTGTGGTTGCAAACGTTACTATTTTAACGGACTTTGTTATTCTTGATATTCCCGAGGACGATAGTATGTCTATTATTCTTGGAAGACCTTTTTGAATACTGCAGGGGCTGTTATTGATTGCAACAAAGGCAATGTCACTTTTCATGTTAATGGTAATGAGCATACGGTACACTTTCCGAGGAAACAACCTCAAGTTCATAGTATCAACTCTATTGGAAAAATTCCATCGATTATATTTGGAGGTTTTGAATTTCCTCTTCCTACTGTCAAGAAGAAATATGATATTCTTATTATTGGGGATGTGCATATCCCCGTTGAGGTAACATAGTGTTATTCGAAATTTCTCCGGTTCCATGTTATTCGGAATGAGTTTGTTAACAAGACTTGATCAACCTTGTTAGTGGATTCCTTTTGATGAGCATGAGATGGATGAAACTAGAAGGCACAACCTTCTGTACCCTCTTTCTACTTTCTGTTATTTAGTTGAAATAAAGTAAAAATAGTATTTTTCTGTCTGTTTTCTGATTTATCCGTGCAATATAAAAATACCCCGAAAATAAAAGTTCTCCAAATGCCCTGAAAATGGAATATGATTTTTTCTAGAATATTTGAGAATATCTGGCACTGAGAACACAGCAGGAGGGGCAAGCACCTGGCCACGAGGGTGGAGGGCGCGCCCTACCCCCAGGGCGCGCCCCTGCCTCGTGGGCCCACGGTGGCCCTCCTCCACTTATTCCTGCACCCATACACTCCTTCTTCCTCCCACAAACACCAATATCCAGCTCAAGCACGAGTTCTAGCTCATTTTGCTGTGATTTTCGATCTCCTTGCTCAAAGCACCTCTCACAAAACTGCTTGGGGAGATTGTTCCTTGGTATGTGACTCCTCCATTGGTCCAATTAGTTTTTGTTCTAGTGCTCTATTCATTGCAAATTTGTGCTGCCTAGGTGACCATGTTCTTGAGCTTGCATGTCAAATTTATATGGTTCCAAGTAGTTCTAATGCATGATATAGTCTCTAGGCACTTGTAGGAGTAGTTGCTATCAATTTTGTTGAGTTGGTTCACTTTTGTTTGAAGTTACTAAAAATTTCAGAAATTTTTCAGAGGAAGAAATATGCTTAGGAAAATGTTCCAAGGTGGTTCTTCAAGGAAGCAAGGACCCAGGCTTGCAATGCGTGATGCTGACGAGGAGCCACCAAGGGACGCTCCAGTGCGGCCCTGTGAATGGCCTTCAGAAAATTTTATGGATCGAGCGGGAATCAAGGAAGAATTTAACGCATATTTGCGTAACGCTGATCTTGTGAGCTTTGAGGCAGACAAATGCCGCCAGTACCACTATCTCACTAGTACATTTGTGAGGAGGTTTGAATTTTCATCTTCACGTAATTCTCCAACTGTCCTGTTTGATCTTTATGAAAAATCTTATACCATGGACTTAGAGGATTTTACTTCTGCTTGCAAACTTCCACAATGGGGTAGTGTTAGTGAACCCCGTAAATCTGAATTTAGAAACTTTCTTGCTGGTATAACCGTGGGGGAATCTAGAGATATAGCACAAGCTACCATAGGGAGCATTCATTTTCCTGCTATACATTATTTTGCTCTCTTCATAGGTAGGTGCATAAATGGTAAAGATGAAGCATGTCATATGTGTGTGCCTGACCTTAGTATTCTTAGGAGTGCTGTGTTAGGAGACAAATCTTATAATTTGGGAGCCATTGTTGCACGTAGGTTGCATAATAATAGATTTAATGGAGATTTCTTTGGAGGAATTTATGCAACCCGCTTAGCTGATTTTCTTGGTGTGGACGTTCGTGAGGATGATATTGAGTTGCCTCCTACTTATTTAGACTATAATTCTATGGTCTACCACCAGTTTGTCGAGAGGAATGAATCACCTCTCCGATATCGCTTAATCTTTGACAGACGTCATGCTGTCCGTATTACTCTCCCTGCTCCTGCCTTCTTTGATTATCAGGCAAAAGGAAGACATTTTATTACCAGAGAGGAGGCAGATGAGTACGAGAGGAGGGCGGAGGCAGCTCGCCGCCACGCTGCAGCTCAGGAGGCGATAACCGCTGCATCTCAGTACGACCCCAGCTACACCTACGGGTATCCGCCAGGCCATCCTTGGCAATGAACCAACTTAGGCCAAAAGCCTAAGCTTGGGGGAGTACGTATTTCCCACCGACATTACATTTATGTTCACACACACTCATTGCTAGATGTCGGTGCTCATACTCTTTCACTGTAATATCCATGCTAGTTTATTTTCTTTTTCTTGCTTTCTTCTTGTGTGTTTGATAAACCTTAAGAAAAACCAAAAAAATTAGTGTAGCTTTTAGTTAGTTTACTTTTCTTGCTGTAGTAGTAATAATTAAAAGAAAACCCAAAAGATTTCCCGTTCTTCTTTTGCTTGTTGGGAGCTTTCCCGTGTAAATAGTTTTATTTCTTTTCTTTTCTTTGGGGGTCGATAGGAGAAGACCATGATTAAATTGTTGAAGTGGCTCTTATATGCATTATTGTTGATTTAACCAAGAGCCCATATTGCCTTGTCTTCTCCTGTTTATTGAATGCTCGCAGATTCCAGCTTAGTCCAATGCACGTGCACTCTTATTATTATTCACATCGTTCGGTCGTGCAAGTGAAAGGCAATTATGACGATATATGATGGACTGACTGAGATGAGAAAAGCTGGTATGAACTCGACCTCTCTTGTTTTTGTAAATATGATGAGTTCATCGTTCCTGATTCAGCCTATTATGAATAAACATGTTTGCAATGACAATTAGAGATCATAGTTGCTCGTGCCATGCTTGATTAGCTATGAGTTATAATGGTTTACCTTGCGTGCCAACATGCTATTAAAATGGTTGTGATGTGGTATGAGTGGGGTGGTATCCTCCTTTGAATGATTTAAGTGACTTGACTTGGCACATGTTCACACATGTAGTTGAAACAAATCAACATAGCCTTCACGATATTTATGTTCATGGTGGATTATATCCTACTCATGCTTGCACTCAATGTTTATTAATTTTAATGCATGTTCATGACTGTTGTCGCTCTCTAGTTGGTCGCTTCCCAGTCTTTTGCTAGCCTTCACTTGTACTAAGCGGGAATACTGCTTGTGCATCCAATCCCTTAAACCCCAAAGTTATTCCATATGAGTCCACTATACCTTCCTATATGCGGTATCTACCTGCCGTTCCAAGTAAATTTGTATGTGCCAAACTCTAAACCTTCAAATAAACATTCTGTTTTGTATGCTCGAATAGCTCATGTATCAACTAGGGCTGCCCTTATCTTCCATGTTAGGCGGGTTATTCTCAAGAGGAGTGGACTCCGCTCCTCATTCACGAGAAAATGGCTGGTCACCGGGATGCCCAGTCCCATGCTTTATGCAAACTAAATCAAAATAATTGCAAACAAAACTCCCCCTGGGACTGTTGCTAGTTGGAGACACTCGTTGTTTCGAGCAAGTCATGGATTGATGCTTGTTGGTGGAGGGGGAGTATAAACTTTACCATTCTGTTTGGGAACCGCCTATAATGTGTGTAGCATGGAAGATATCGCCATCTCTTGGTTGTTATGTTGACAATGAAAGTATGCCGCTCAAAATATTATTTATCTCTATTTCAAAACCGAGCTCTGGCACCTCTACAAATCCCTGCTTCCCTCTGCGAAGGGCCTATCTATTTACTTTTATGTTGAGTCATCACCCTCTTATTAAAAAGCACTAGCTGGAGAGCGCAGCTGTCATTTGCATTCATTACTATTAATTTATATTGGGTATGACTATGATTGGATCTCTTTTACCATGAATTACAATGTCTAGTCAGTCCTTGATCTTTAAAGGTGCTCTGCATTTATGTTTTGCGGTCTCAGAAAGGGCTAGCGAGATACCATCTTGTTATATCATATCATGATTGTTTTGAGAAAGTGTTGTCATCCGAGATTTATTATTATCGCTCGCTAGTTGATTATGCCATTGATATGAGTAAACATGAGACCTAAGAGTTATTGTGAATGTGGTTAGTCATAATCTTTGCTGAAAACTTGAATGCTGGCTTTACATATTTACAACAACAAGAGCAAACAGAGTTTGTAAAAGTTTTTCTTTATCACTTTCAGTTTATCAACTGAATTGCTTGAGGACAAGCAAAGGTTTAAGCTTGGGGGAGTTGATACGTCTCCGTCGTATCTACTTTTCCAAACACTTTTGCCCTTGTTTTGGACTCTAACTTGCATGATTTGAATGGAACTAACCCGGACTGACGCTGTTTTCAGCAGACTTTCCATGGTGTTATTTATGTGCAGAAACAAAAGTTCTCGGAATGACCTGAAACTCCACGGAACGTCTATTTGGAAATAATAAAAAATCCTTGCAAAAGATGAAGACCAGGGGGCCCACACCCTGTCCACGAGGGTGGGGGCGCGCCTCCCCCTAGGGCGCGCCCCCTACCTCGTGGGCCCCCTGGAGCTCCTCCGACCTCAACTCCAACTCTATATATTTGCTTTCGGGGAGAAAAAATCAGAGAGAAGAATTCATCGCGTTTTACGATACGGAGCCGCCGCCAAGCCCTAAAACCTCTCGGGAGGGCTGATCTGGAGTCCGTTCGGGGCTCCGGAGAGGGGGATTCGTCGCCGTCGTCATCATCAACCATCCTCCATCACCAATTTCATGATGCTCACCGCCGTGCGTGAGTAATTCCATCGTAGGCTTGCTGGACGGTGATGGGTTGGATGAGATCTATCATGTAATCGAGTTAGTTTTGTTAGGGTTTGATCCCTAGTATCCACTATGTTCTGAGATTGATGTTGCTATGACTTTGCTATGCTTAATGCTTGTCACTAGGGCCCGAGTGCCATGATTTCAGATCTGAACCTATTATGTTTTCATGAATATATGTGAGTTCTTGATCCTATCTTGCAAGTCTATAGTCACCTACTATGTGTTATGATCCGGCAACCCCGAAGTGACAATAATCGGGACCACTCCCGGTGATGACCATAGTTTGAGGAGTTCATGTATTCACTATGTGCTAATGCTTTGTTCCGGTACTCTATTAAAAGGAGGCCTTAATATCCCTTAGTTTCCATTAGGACCCCGCTGCCACGGGAGGGTAGGACAAAAGATGTCATGCAAGTTCTTTTCCATAAGCACGTATGACTATATTCGGAATACATGCCTACATTACATTGATGAATTGGAGCTAGTTCTGTGTCACCCTATGTTATGATTGTTACATGATGAACCGCATCCGGCATAATTCTCCATCACCGATCCAATGCCTACGAGCTTTTCACATATTGTTCTTCGCTTATTTACTTTTCCGTTGCTACTGTTACAATCACTACAAAACACCAAAAATATTACTTTTGCTACCTTTACTTTTGTTACCATTACCACTACTATCATATTACTTTGCTACTAAATACCTTGCTGCAAATACCAAGTTATCCAGGTGTGGTTGAATTGACAACTCAACTGCTAATACTTGAGAATATTCTTTGGCTCCCCTTGCGTCGAATCAATAAATTTGGGTTGAATACTCTACCCTCGAAAACTATTGCGATCCCCTATACTTGTGGGTTATCAACCAATGGCGTTCCGATGAAACCCTCCCCTTGTCGTGACACTCTCCCGACCACTCCAACCAACTCCCGCTCAGGGCTAGGTCTTGGGTGGCCCCGTGCCTACCAAAGGCACCAACGGCAACCGTCGTGGCAAAAACGGTCCTAAACGGGGACAAGGTACCATAAAAACAAAACGAGCACACAAGGTTATGTTTGCTTACTGGGCCAGGGTATGCGCGCCCATAACCTTCCCTCGCGGGAGGCACCGGTGAGAGGCACAACAAAGGACCGAATCAAGACCCCCCATAAGGTAAATGTGGTCGCACTGAGTAAAACCCGATTCAATGGCACCATGACGTGATCAACATCATATTCAAGTTGGACTTAATCAGGTTTAACTTTGAAATAAAAACTTTATATAAAAACCCATACTATGCCATGGTCATGCAACTAATCGACATGCAAAGCTAGCAACTCATAGATACGAATCAACATAATTATCTTGCACTACTCAGGATCAAAAACTTTACTGGTTCTACCTCATTTTTTGCAATATTTTGATTAACTCATAATTAATATGAATATATCACTTAATAAAAGAACCATCATTATTTATTATAGCAATATAAATAAAGCAAAATTTTATTCTACTTGACTACTCTAGTCCATGCACTCAACCAGAGACTTAAACAAGCATTTGCAAGCATGATAAACACTACAAAAAAATACACTTCCGTGATGATACGTGTTTTTCACAGTAGGTCACGTTTTCTGTCCTGCATGTACATCCATGACAAATTTATGACAGAATCAAGATAGTCATACCTGTGCTGTCGTAGAAGTGTTCCATGAAATTACCAAAATTATCATCACGGAAGTGTCCACTTCCATGACGATAAATCGCGCGTCACAGAAGTGCTTTCGTCAAGGGTGACCGACACGTGGCATCCACTGTAACGGAACGCCGTTAAGCTATCGGGTCCAGTTTTGGATCCAATAACCCGTTAGCAGCCCTGACCAATGGGGATTTTCCACGTGTAAAATCATCATTGGCTGGAGGAAACACGTGTCGGCTCACCGTTGGGACAGATGTCATCCACTCATTGGACCCAAAGCACCTATGATACGTCGACACATGGCACGGCCCAACAGAGGCCCATTCCTGTGAAAAGGCCGGCCCGTTTGACTTGGTCAAAAGGTGGCGGGCCGGCCCATGGCAAGTCTGTTAACGGCCTGTTCGCATATAGCCCATTTACAACCCGCTAACCCAGGGCCCGTTTATGGCCTATCCGAATTAGGCCTAGTAGCGTCATTTGGGCCGTCCAATATAATTCTAGCCCGTTCTAACTTCCGGCCCATGTATGGCCCATGACGTCTTTTGGCCCATATGAGGCCCTTAGTAACCCTCGGCCCATTAACGGCCCGTGGTAAAACTGGCCTGTAATGAACAGTGTATCACTTTATACCCATTAACGGCCCATTATTCCGTTGGGCCGTTTCCAGCCCATGTTATCTTTCGGCCTTCTCAGGGCCCATTTATTCTTGGGCTCATTTCCAGCATTCGTTTACTTTCGGCCCGTTACTGTCATTTTCTGCTTGTGGGCCAAATACAGCCCGTGGTTACAATCGGCCCGTTTGTGGCCCATTAATACGTTGGCCATTTTCATAGCGTCATCAAATACGGCCGATTAACGACGGCCCGTTATGGTTGGCCCATGAACGGACGATTTCAACTCTAGCCCATTTACGACCATAATGTGGTCTGTTATTGGCCCATGTTTGGCCAATAGATCATACGGCCCGTAGAAGGCCCATTGATGATACGCCCCGTAGAAGGCCCATTGTGTCTACGCCCCGTAGAAGGCCCATTGTTTTTACGGCCCTTAGAAGGCCCATTGTTTCTACGGCCCGTAGGAGGCCCATGTTAACTACAGTAAATATGTAGCCCATTGTTAATGTGGCCTAGTTTTAAAAAATAGGTTATTGCGGCCACTAGCAAACCGCGGAAAAAGAACCGCACTGACTACAAGAAAACAAATAAACAAGACAATAAGGAAATAAATAAGCAAGCAACTTACGCTAGGCTATCACGGCTATTACACATATTACATCCACTGGGCATCAAAGTTCACCACAAGTGCAAATATAGGGAACAAAGCAGCATATAAACGGCGCAGCAAAACAAGTCCAGAACTGAAACCACTTCAGAAGAGCTCAAGAAACAATATCCTGGGTACCCATAATGCTGGCAAGATGCTTAGCAAGCTTATTAACTTTCTCTTGTTTGGCGCTTAAATCCTCCAGCACTTGCTGTTGCACCAGAAAGTATGCATCCGAATTCTGCAGGGACTTCCTCAGTCCTTCGGCTTCCTGTCGCATAACATCTGATCGATGTCTTTCAACTTGAAGTTCACACTCAAGAAGCCGAACTGATTCAGGCAGCGAGTTCGAAGAGCTGGTGCCAGCAGTAGTAGCCAGTAACTCGAACACTACATCAAGACAGGACTTTGGGGTTGTCTCAGTGTCTTCAATATAGTTTTTATCAGCTTTCTTGGAGAACAACAGGGATGTCTCACTATCTTGAACCTTATCTGCATTACTTCCTTTACGATTGCATAACGGGGTACTCTTCTCCAATATTTTATCCGCGTTCTAAAAGAGAAACAAACAAACGCATCATAGGTTTACAATGTATTATATGAAACTCATTTTGGTAAACCATTTCAGTAGTAAGGTGGACAGGATAACAGCATGAAACAAACATATATCTATGTAGCATGGTCACTGTATGGTCTATATCATTCTAGTTTATGTTGCCAAATCAAGATAGATACAATTCGAATCGTATCTATTTAAGACAAAGCAGCATAGACATAATATAAGTGTGGGAAACTACACAGCAATAACAACACTTGTAATGTGCATGGCATGAGAACATAACT
This sequence comes from Triticum aestivum, assembly GCF_018294505.1. NCBI lineage: Eukaryota > Viridiplantae > Streptophyta > Magnoliopsida > Poales > Poaceae > Triticum > Triticum aestivum. The sequence continues at coordinate 176,933,043 of NC_057799.1, forward strand.
GTTTATTCAATTGAAACTGAAATCAACATAGAGCAAGTTACAACAGCAAACACGTTAAAGAAACAGGTTTAAAACATACCTGTTGCGCCATTGGAGTTTCAATTGCATCCTTCAAATTTGAAATTAGTTGGTATGAGTAAATACAGTGATGCAAGAGAAAAGTAGTATGAACCATAGCTACGGAACCTGACCTGAGAACAATTCTTCTTCTGCTTTAAGCGTTGACTTGGGGTTCGGAGTGGTGGTCCTCGTGCTTTGGGCACTGCAGTTGCCTTACTAACTGATCGTGTTTGGGTGCTCTGTGGTGGAGAAGGTGTTGTGTCAACAGGAACTGGGTTACTATCTGCTGGGGTTGGGGTTAGAAGGGGTGTAGCTGGTTCTCTATCCAACTGGGTAGGGGTACAATCTACGTGAGTCTGGGTTATGTGTGGTGGGGGCCGTTCTTGGGCAAGTACAACCGTGGTTCTATCTCCATCGACAGGTAGCACGATCTTTTCTGAAGACCGTGTTTTTACTCCCACAGATACTGCCATCACCCCCTCCAATTGAAATGGCTGATAAACAAGAAAAGTAATTGAATGTACAGACATTGTAAGATAGACAGGTGCAATGGATAGTAGGGAAGAAAAGAGGGCATGAAATAATTCACATTTATGTTGTCTAACCAAACAGAATAGCAGGACATAATTTCAAATATATGATGGCTAATTAAACAGGATAGCATGACACAATTTCACATGTATGTTGGCCAACTAAACAGGATAGAATGACATACTTCAAAATATGATGACTATGTAAACAGGATGACATGATATAACTATACGATGTGTCTATTAAAGTGGTTGGCATGCCATAAATCACAAACATGCCGTCGATGGAAACATGATGGCATGATATAATTCACGGATAGAATGACATAATTCAAAATATGATGACTATGTAAACAGGATGAGATGATATAACTATATTACGTCTTTAGAAAATGGGTTGGCATGCCATAATTCAGATACATGCTGTCTATGTAAACATCATGACATGATATAATTCAAATATATGATTTATATACTAAGGAAGTGAGCAGAGGGCAATCGCATATATGATGTGTCAACTAAGGAGATGGCATTCAATATCGTGTATATGATGTAAAAACTAAGCATTGCAATACAACATATGCATGATATGAGTAATATAACCCTGCCAAGTTTGAGACTAGACCTCAGGGGGATAATAGGACTGGTCATCTGCCTCTGAATCCTCCTATGAAGAGCTATCTGTAACCAGCAACATATCTGCTTCAGCAGGTAGCATTGTCTGCTCTGAAGACCTTGTTTTCACTCCAGATTTCTCAATCACCAATTCAAATGGCTGATGCATAGGAAGAGCAGTTGAATATACAAACATTGTCGACAAAAGCAATGAGAAATACAAATGGCAGGGGCAACTGTTGGAAAAAGTCCCAAAAAAGACTCTCCCTCGGGGTCTTCTTTCTTTAGTCCCAAATGCCCACTTTTAGTCCCTAAAAGTCCCTCATGTTTGGTTTAGATGGGACTGACACGGAGGTTTTTTAGTCCCTCCACCAAAATGTCCCTGTAAACAAACACCCTCTAATAATGCCGCTGGAAAATTGATGCAAAGCCACAGTTAAAAGCAAATTGCATGTTTAACGAATTTTATTGTTAATATAATCTCTCTGTTAATATTTATCAATGCCACCGTGCGAGAAATGCTACTGTCTTGCTTTCTTTCCCATTTAGATAAGGTAGATGCTTCTTTTTGTTGGCTTCTGTGTCATCCACCGTTATTGACCACTAGTTGTTTCCTTTGCACCTCTGTGTAAACAGGGTTATCTACTTCACCTCGTTGCCATTGTGACCTTTTGTTGCACTGCACAAAACACTTTTGTTTTAAGAGTGTTTTGTGCAGTTCAACCAAAATGTCACACCGACAACGTTGCTTGATTGCTTGATCTTAGTGGAACTGCACAAGAGGAGATCTTACTTCCTATCCGTGTTGGAAAATTTGGTTCAGATCTTCTTCTTGTGAGTTGTTTGAATTCCACGTCATGAGAGGTTAGTACTAGCCTTCTTTCACATGATTCTGCAGTGTGCTTTCATATGTTGTGCTACTTGTACAGTAATGTTGCTTGATTTTAGTGAACTGCACAAATGGACACAAGACTTCCAATCTGTATGTGCACCCAATATCCCATTGAGGTAAGATAAGGATATTTCACAACTGTTGGCCTGTATTTTGCCACTTTCATCAGAAAATTAATGTCATTGTTTAGTGCTATACTTGTGCAACCTAATTGACATGCCAAATCTTACATTGAAGGCGAAGCTTTTCTGTTATTGAACCAAGTGATGAAGGGGAAGAACAAGCGGAAGAAAAATAAAAATCAACTCCTGGTGCTGTAATGAAGCACTGGAACTGTGATGACACAAGTAATGATATAGTTTTGCATCTTAATTTATTGCTATGGCTGGAACGGGCAATTGTTTTGCCACTGATTTGATGCCACTCTTAATGTAATACGTAATTATCTCTACTTGTGCAAACAGGGATCTTCTTTGAAGATACCATATATTTTAGTGGAACTGTACAAGAAGATGTTGGAAACATTAATCTAATCGAGGAGTATATAGTAAGCATGGCCACCGCATTAGATAGCAATAGATGGTTCCGGAGAAGTGCTTCATCTGTATGCTCTACACAATAAGCCTCCTGACAAAGGATGGTACTCGCCCACTGATTTCATCCATATGATTGAGCTTTGTCATCTCTATTGGTGTTGTGCTACTATTTAGATACTGTCATCAAAAAGTGGTATTGTCCTTGAGAAGTGCTTCACCTGTGCTGTTTTAAATATTTCCTTTCCTTTTTTTCGAGCAAACAAGGATGCTAGCATTTAGTTATCCTCTTGTCTTTGCACAACAGGATCATCCTCCTCTGAAGAAGAATATGGAGTACGTGAAGTGACTAGTTCCGATTATGCTAGGATGAAGAAGCCCTGTCTATCTTCTCATCAGAAGGAGCAGTTGAAGGATGGTTACATTACCCCCCACAAGACCAAACTAACTTCAGCTCAGAAGGACTGACAAATCTCCATTTTCTTGTTGTGATGCGCGAGTACAATGTTGTTCTAGGATTCTTTCCGGTGAGTTCCATTTTTTTAAAAGTGTGCTCTACATGGACCATGTAGGTGCCTGTTTAAACTGTCAATTCATAGTACAGTTTGCTTTATACTAATCACTTTTTTTATATTTGTGCAAACATGGGTGCTCAGCTTGATTTCAATGGGAACTGCACAAAATGTTCATGAATACATCGAATCATTCATTTCCACCACAAGAAAGGAGGCGCCGATAAGTTCAAAGCGTTGCAACATATAAGGGTGAAATCATACAAGCTACGCGCGAATTTGGTTGATTTTGGTGGAACTGCAGAAAAAGAACAGCTGGTTTATTTAGCACGAGGTGCCATGTCATTGTCCGAACTGATGGCAAACCCTGCCCATTCCACAGTCGTAGGCATTTGATATTTTGGAATGGGAAAACCTTGTCAAATTTTGCTCATTGATTTTAGCAAGAAGACATGCGTTTGATATTTTCGAATGGGACGCCCTTTGCTGTCAGTAGCTTGATCCATTTTTTCTTTATTCTTTAGTTGTGAAGTAAATATTGGCTCTGACATGTGAATCGTTGAGATGCATAATCATCGATTGTTTTGAATGTTCTCTATGACATGTGAATCGCTGTGATTACAATGTACAGGAACGCTAAAAAGCTGCTCAAACTCTTTGTACTCCTTCTGTTCCTTTTTACTTCGCACATTGTGAAAGTGCATACTTTTTTCTATAAGATTGGTCAAAGTAGAGATACTTTGACTACAGACAAAACTTGTATGCAGACTAAAAAGGACCGGAGGGAGTACATGTGAAACTGCTGCAAACGAGGTGATCACCCTGGGAATAATGCTAGTACGTATTGTTTTGCATGTTCATCCAATGCCAGTGATACAAGAATTCAAACTAATCGAAATAAATTCATTCATACACGGTCGGATTTCATATAAACATGCCGGATTTCATTACATTTCATACATTGTTCAACTAAAAAGGGGTGCGCTGGAGGTATAATTAATTAACCGAAGCTACCCACCTGTGTCCGGCTGAGCCGAACAGAAGCTTCAGTGACTTAACTGCAGGTGCAGTTGCATAACTGACATGTGGCCCAGATGCCTGTTGGGCCCACGTGTCAGTCAGCCAACTGCACCAGCAGTTAAGTAGAAGCAGCGTCCTTCTCCAACATAGCTCTCCGACTCCATGTCGCTGCCAAGAAGCTAACCGGCCGTCAGTGGTCAACCCGCCTAGCTTGTCATAGCGAGGGAAACTAGGAGCCCAATGATAAGGATCCCCACATGACAAACACCTTTCTGCTTGTCATTCTTCTTCTTGAAGTTCGTGTGTTGCACAGCCTTGTTCTTCCCATCAAACTTGCCCTTGTTCTTGAACTTGTGGGGCTGGAAGTTCTCCTGTACCAGATTGGCACTAGATCCTCCCTCAATTCCTCGAGCACGTGTGTCCTTTGCTCTCGCCCTTTCTTCCACATCAAGAGTGCCAATGAGATCCACGAAGGAGGAAGCTTAGTGATGATACCTCCGGCAACAAACTTGTCCGGTAGCATACAACTGAAGTGCTCAAGTTCTCTAGCAAATGACTGTATCTCATGAGCTTGCTCAACCACGGAGCGCTCTTCAATCATCATGTAATCATAGAATTGCTCCATGATGTACAGCTCAGTGCCAGCAACCGGAGGGTAGCAGCGGTGGCCTTACTTGGACCCGAGCGGCGGCGACCTACCGTGTTCTACTCTTCCTTGTTTTCTGTGTGGCGCGACCTCGTTGGCAGCGGGGCGGGGCCTCGGCGGAGCCGACGATGTCCTCTGTCTTGTTGCCGGCGGGCGGCGCCTCGGCGGAGCGGGGGAAATCCCCCCTCGTTGCTGGTAGGGTGGGGCCTCGGCGGAGCCGGCGGTGTCCTCTGCCTCGTTGTTGGCGCCGCGGGGCCTCGGCGGAGCAGGGCCTCGTCGATGCCAGCGGAGCGGGGACTCGTCGGAGCCGACATTGTCCTCTGCCTCGTCCTCGGTCTCGCCAAACAGCGGATCGCCCGCTTCATCGCCCTCTTTGTAGGCGGCCGCAACCTCCGCCACCCGCATGCGGTAACGCTAGCGCTCGAGGCGGCCCTCACGGGCGGAGCGGTACGAGTCGAGCAGCGCCTCCTGCTCCGCCCGCTCTGCGGCGATCTGCCCCTCCGCCTGTAGGTGCTCCTGGAGGAGATGGTGGTTGTAGTAGGCGTCGGCCTGCGCCTCCCGGAACTGCTCCTCACGCTTCTGCCTCACCGTGTCCATATATTGGGCACGTGCCTCGCCGATGGTCATGGTGCAATGCACCGGCGAGGATGGCGTGGAGGAGGGGGTTGGCGCCGGATCGTCGACTACCATGTTCTCCATTGGGACGTCATCGTCCTCCGGCTGCCTGCCGGCCAGCCAGTCGGCAGCAATGGCTACCATCTCCTTGTGGTCCATCGTCCGCCCATCCCGAAGAGCGCTGGAGCGCAAGGAAGCCATGGTGGGTCGTAGTGGTGTGGACAGGAGAATATGAACAGATGCGGATGACTGCGGCTATGGCCGGCGCAGCAGTTTATATAGCAATGGTGGGCGGCGGAGGGGCGGACGTGTGGCGCCGGAGTAGCCGCCTCGGCAACCGCGTATCATTAATGTGGGCGGCAGAAGGACGGACGGACGACACTTGTGTCGTTTGAAGGCAGAGCAATCGCATGCACCTTGAAGTGGGGCGGGCGGCGCTGACTGTTTCGGGCGGAAAGCGCTCGCGGGCGAGAGGGGCGGTCTGGGTGGGCCAGGGCAGTCAGACTCGTGTTTGGCAGCAGGTCGGTCCAGCAGCCGGACATGCTGGCTCGCCAGCTACCTCGCCGAGCTGAGCGACGACAATCAGACGATGGATGTAGCTTCCGACCAGGAGCCGGCGCCACTGTCCAAGCTGGTTCATGCCGTGTTCACCATAGAGCAGGTGCGGCCGCACTTCGACGCCCTAATGGCGGAAGAGCTACCAGCACAGGAGGACCTGTGCTGCAACCTCCGTCTCCTCAACGAGCACCGGTGAACAAGCGAACGACAATGCCATCGCGGACATGTGGCCCTATGATCCTGGCTTCCCGAATGAGCAGCGGACGCAGTATCAGACCATCCGTAGGGCCCGCGAGGCCCTCTCCGTCGTCCTTCGAGTTGTTGCGCTCGCCGTGGCGCCGCCGTCTCGCGTTGTCAACATGGTCAACGGACATGAGGATGAGGAGATGACTTTACTTGGAGAGGATGACAGTGGGGACCCACCAGGGCCATAGCCGCACGTACGCAAGTGCCTCCTTATTAGTATATAAAACTATAATTTTTTTGCTTCCTCCTGGTTTCCTGACATCACGGTCCCACACCATTGTCAACCTATGTAGTCAATAAACGAGAGAATTGCACAAGAAGCGGCCGACAGCTGGGACCAAGCAGCTCGAGCAGTATTTGTGTTTTTGAGGTGTGAGCACTGCAGAGTTTTTCTTGAGCGATGTTTAGCCCAGATATTAATTTTTCTCCTCTGAACAACAACGAAAACATCGCTGCAGCTATTAACTGGGCGGGCTGTGGCCCGTCTAGCCCAGGCCAGATATCCAGCCCAGATATTAATTTTTTTCAAGCTGAAAATGGCTAGCCCAGCTATACTTTTTTTAGGAATACCCAGGCAAGGTCAAGTTGTTATTCTCCGCCCCGCTGGGCTGCAAATCTTTCCTAGGAGGGATGCATTAGGCTTAACAAGAAAATGGGCTTTAAGAAATAATAAATGGGATGTAATTATAAAAACTGGGCAGTAACTATAAAAAATGCACCAAACACGTAATTACTTTATAAAATATTATTTTTGGATATTGAAAATTTTAATTTCATTAATTGTTGCGAGCGCAATGTTTCGTTGGATTTTTACGTAATATAAATTTATATTGAAATTGTATTTAATCTGACTAGAAATTTCGGGATAAAAATATTTCGGATCCCATCAAAATGTGGGAAATTTTATTGAATTCTGTTTTGAACGGTTGGTTGAAATGGGCTGTACTTTTAACAAACTGTAAATGGGCTGTAGTAAATTCCATTAGAATTCAAAAATTGGCTGCACATTCTTACAAATCTCAAATGGGCTATAAGTTCTCTGCCACACACTTGTGGCCTTACTAAGTTGACGCGTCCCCTAAAAAAAGAGAGTTGACGCGTATGCAAGGCTTTGTCAACTTATAGTCAACACACGGTTCTAGCAGCAGTGGCCGTTGGATGTCCATCCAACGGATGCCGTGCTTCTTCTTCAATCTCGGATATTCTAGCTTCACCCGCCCAAAAAATGATTCCTCCCCCTGACATCTGGGGCGCACCGTTTCGGAAGCTGACCTGTGGGCCTACTAAGTTGACGCGTACCAAGGGCTTTGTCAACTTAGTCAATATAAACGATTCTAGCTGCAGTGACCGTACGATGTCCATCCAACGGCCGTCGTGCTTCTTCAACCTCTGGTCTTCTTGCTCCAGCCGCCCAAAGCAGCGCCGGTCGTGCCGCCTGCTCCTGCCTCCCGTGGCCGGCTGTGCTGCCGCGCAGGCCTCACCGCCCCTACTACTCCCACCGCTGGCCAGGGCATCCCTCCACTCACCCACACCCCCTGTTATTCTGCGGCGACGGCAGCCTCACACCGCAGCCGAACCAGTGAACCCTCGTACTCCTCTCCGCGTGGGCATCCACTGCCGCGTCTTCCCCGGCTCCGCGTCGTCCCCTTCCTAGGCCTCGCCGTCGTCCACCGCCCTGGTGCTCTCGGCGCGGCGTGGTCAACGTGGTCAAGGAACGACTTCCATCGGAAGAGTACTGTACGTGGAGAGGCTGACAGCTGGGTCCACGGCAGCCGCAAGGAAGTGCCTCCTTATTACGCGGAAAATAATTATTCCTCCACCTGACAGCAGGGACCCACCGGACGGGCCACCGTATTTGGCGAAAAAACGTTTCCCCCTGACTGCTGGGACCCACCGGACGGGCCAACGTATTTCGCGAAAAAAACGTTCCCCCCGCTGTCAGCTCGGACCCACCGGAGGTGCCTCCTTATTACGCACAAAAAAATGAATACTCCCCCTGCTAGTTGGGACCCACCTTGGTGGGAGGCTGACTTGTGGGCCTACTAAGTTGACGGGGACGGAGTGCTTTGTCAACTTAGTCAATATGAACGATTCTAGCTCCAGTGACCGTACGATGTCCATCCAACGGCCGTAGTGCTTCTTCAACCTCTGGTCTTCTTGCTCCAGCCGCCCAAAGCAGCGCCGGTCGTGCCGCATGCTCCTGCCTCCCGTGGCCGGCTATGCTGCCGCGGAGGCCTCACCGCCCCCTACTATTCCCACCGCTGGCCAGGCCCTGCGGCGACGGCAGCCTCACACCGCAGCCGAACCAGTGAACCCTCGTACTCCTCTCCGCGCGGGCTTCCACTGCCGCGTCTTCCCCGGCTCCGCGTCGTCCCCTTCCTAGGCCTCGCCGTCGTCCACCGCCCTGGTGCTCTCGGTGCGGCGTGGTCAACGTGGTCAAGGAACGACTTCCATCGGAAGAGTACTGTACGTGGAGAGGCTGACAGCTGGGTCCACGGGGGCCGCAAGGAAGTGCCTCCTTATTACACGCAAAATAATTATTCCTCCACCTGATAGCAGGGACCCACCGGACAGGCAACTGTATTTCGCGAAAAAACATTTCCCCCTGACTGCTAGGACCTACCAGCTACATCTTCGCACGCAAGGAAGTGCGTCCGGGTAAAAAAAACGATTCACCCCCTGACTACTGGGACCCACCAGCTACATCTTCGCACGCAAGGAAGTGCCTGACAGTCGGGACCCACCTGGTCGAAGCGTACGTAGCATTGTCATTCTGGTCGCGAATGTGTACATACATACTGGTCGATGTAGAGGCGTGCACGTAGCATGTACACGTACGTACAACGGCCAGGGTGCAAGAAAGTAAATACGACCATGTACGTACATACGGGCGGGGTCTCGAATGCCTACTCGCGCGTACGTACGGCCAGGGCTCGTGTACATGGCTGGGTCAGAACGGAGAAACTGCGTCGTCATCGTCGTGTTCATGGGGAGCCAACCGGCTGGGTCGGAACGGAATGCACCGTCGTGTTCATCGGGAGGGCTTGGACGGAACAGCCGATGGAAACGAGGCCTGGCGTACCGCAGAACGGAGGAAACAACCTTGTGTTCGACCGGCCACGGTCAAAACGGGATCCTGTTCATCGGGAGGGGTCTGGCATACCGCAAAACGGAGGAAACGGACCTCCTACGATCGAAACGGGGGTCCTGTTGATCGGGAGGGGTGTGGCGTACCGCAAAACGGAGGAAACGGACTTGTGTTGGAGCGCTACGGTCGAAACGGGGGTCCTGTTCATCGGGAGGGGTGTGGCGTACCGCAAAACGGGACTCCACGGGATACTGTTCATCTCCACCGTCGACCCCCTCCAGCCTCCACGGGCTAATGTTCATCCACCGTCGACCTCCTCCAGCCTCCACCTGCGACTATTCATCCACGGGCTCCTGTTCATCCAGCCTCCACCGCGCGCTACTCCACCGGCTACTGTTCAACCAGCCCTCTCCACGGGCTCCTGTTCAACCACCCCTCCACGGGCTACTGTTCATCCAGCCCTCCACCATCTACTGTTCATCCAGCCCTCCATGGGGTGGTCCTGTTCATCCAGCCCTCCACGGGGTCTTGTTCATCCAGCCCCAACCGGCTCGATCGATCGGGTCCTGTTCATCCAGAGGCAATACCACGGGGTCCTGTTCATCCACCCCCACCGGGAACTATTCATCCAAACCCCCCGGCAACGCTCACTGTTCATCCAGAGGCAGCATCGATCGGCTTCAGTTAGCAGCAGTAGCGAAGGAATCGCTCGATCGGGTTCAGTTAACAGCCATCGATCGATCGCTCGGATTCAGTAACACGTAGCCTGCAGTGCAATCGCTCGGGTTCAGTTAGAGCCCAATGCCTCACTGGGGTTTATTTAGAGCCCAACGCCTCGCACCCACACGCGTGCGTGTATGAGAGAAACGCGCATCGCTCGGCCCCGATCACCCACCGTAACCAGGAACACCCCGATATTTTCCTCGCCCTCGCTTCTACCACGGGTTTTTTCGTCATGGACGGCCCAAAGAAGGTCATGCAGCTGCGGCTCCGGCCCGCCCAGGACGAGAAGCCCATTTTCTGTCATGATTTTTTGTCATAGAAGTAGGAGCCCACCACATCTATGATGATACCGGGTTTTGTCACAATTATCGTCATAGAAGTGTCATAAGTACGGCAGAAAAAAATTTCGTTCGGCCCAAAATGTCACGGATGTGTCTTTTTTTGTAGTGAAAGTAACTAGCACTCAACATAATTTATTTAACAAATTTTAAATGCAAATAAGAACTAATATTCAAGTGGAAAATCATAGATATTGAGATAACACCATCCAAATGCTGGTGTGGCTTGCCTTAGTGCAGAGGAGGATCACACTCCTCCTGGTTGACTTCAAGACAGGTTTCTTCTTCTGAAAATATTTAAAAACCACAAAAACAAATATAAAAAACCAATCTGAAAACCATCAGAAATTCTAGACAGCAAGGAACAATCCACATTTTGGGGTGCTGCTAGAGCTTTCTGAAATAAATACAATGCAAAAAGAATCAACTCATTTGGACTTATAGGCTAGAAGTTGTGGCTGGTCAAAGTTTTTGTCAAAATCTGATTAAATTTGAATAATTCAGAAAATCCTGGGGGGTGACGTCGAAGGCATAAAGAGGGAGTACGCCTCCACTCGCACCGCTTCGGGCGCGAGTGGTGAGGCTGACGCTGGGCCCTGCCCGTCAGGAGAGAGAGAGGGAGAGAGAGACCAGAGAGCGACGGCGCTTCGCCGGAGCTTACGCCAGCGAGGAGTGGGTTTGGGGCTAAACCAGAGGGATAGAAATGAAGCGGGGTTCACGGTGCACCTGCCCATACCCGTGGCTTGCCGTGGGATGGCTGGAGCTGCTCGCAGTCAAGCTCGCAAGCGACAGTGGCAGATGGGACTTGCCGGAGAGGAAGAAGGCGACGGCGAGAGGGGGCTCTGAGGGCTCAGCAGCATCCAGGCGGCACCAGAGGACCCCCAATGCCATGCCTGAGAGGTTGGTCGAGCTCGAGGAGCACTAGAGCGAGGTGGCTGGGCTGCGGAGATCGCCGGAGTTCTCTGGTCGGGGTTGACGGCCAGAGGCCTGCCCGACCGGGCTACGGTGTTCCTATGAGGTCGTGGAGGTGGTGAGGAGTGGTGTGAGGCTTGGAAGCGAGGAGAGGGGATTTATTTATAGCCGGAGCGAGAGGGGGTAACGTGGCGCCGCCGGAGTGCTCTGGAAGCCGGCGAACGACGACGAAAGGCACCAGTGCGAGGGGGCAAGGTTTCAGTGTCAAGGCGGAGGCTGTCCATGCTCGCGGACGAGCACAGGGAGCAGGGGGAAGAGGACAAGGGCACGAGTGCACCGTGGCGTTTGGCCGCGACGTGCCCGTGCTCGTTGCGGCGTCTCCGGCATCGGCGAGCGCCAGGGAGGGGTCATGGATGATGGGTCGAGGCTGGTGGCGCGGCGCGGTAGTCGTCGACGAGCTCTGGCTCGAGCACGCGCCGAACAGAAGCGTTGGCGCTACCCAGAGCGCGTCGAACGCGTGCCAGACACCGTGTCCTCATGTGATCACCGCCTTGGCATGGTCAAAACGGTGCCCACGCGCGGCCAAACCATGTCTGGGCTAAAGTCCATGCAGTGTTTAGTCTAGAGGAGCTGAGGACGCATCACCAGGCCGACCAGATTTGACGCAACCAACTTGGCAAGTTTCTGACCAGGAGCTTGGTCGCCAAGTTTGGCTAGCTTGTAGATGGCCATTAGGGCTTATCTCTTGGGGTTAAGGGTTTCTTAGGAGGGTAATTAGGCTCAAGAAAAATCAGGGCCAAAGGATTAAGGAAAAATGTACTTGCTGTACAAACTGGAATTTTGGGCCAGAAGAGAAATTATTTTCTATAGCAAAAATTCATGCAATATTTTTGCTTGGGAAGGTGTGCCAAGGTCCAAAGAATATTCAAGAATTATTTCAGATTTTTGGGAGCAAAAAAAATGAGGGTTGCTTTGGAGCACTAGTTTCTGAAAAGAGTTTCAGAGAGGAAAATGAATATTTTTCTTTTATGAAAAATATTCATTTGATTATTTTGGGGGTTTATCAGAGAAATAAGGTTGAATGAGAAGTAGATAGGTCACTTGGGTGAAAGTCAAGGGCATGCCCAAGTGACAAGTCCATTTGAATTGATTCCAAAAATTCAAATCAAGGCAAAGGCAAAAACCAAGTCTGGAAAAAGAGAGAAGGCAAAATCCAGGCTGTCACACTACTATCTGGTTAATCTCGGGTGTCTACTATGAGTTTCATGTTGGGTGGAAACAAACATTAAAGGAGCCATTATCTGCTTTTTTAACTGAAGCTATTATCTACCTGCTATCATTGGTTTTGGGTCTATCCACAGTTTGCTACCATCACTCTGGATTTGTGCATGCACTCCTTACATAATCTCACTATGTTTTATTCCTATGCATGTCAGTTATTGTACACAATGGTACTGAACATGTAGAGCAAAAGAGACGAGCCTTGCATGGCGTTGCTCCATGGTCGGTGCAAAAGCAAGCCCCCTCCCCCATTTCAGACTATAATCAAGAGGAAGATAACTGTTCAGAGGGGGATTCAGAGGGAGCAGACCACTCCTATTTACCCCTGGGGTGTTTTGACCTAACTTGGCATGCTGATTTTGGTCATATCATGCATATGGTACCTTGCATTGCTTACTTTATACATAAAATATGTCATCTACTTAGTTTAGACATGCATTGTGTGAATGCCATCTGTTTAGTTTCTATATCATATATGTGAATCATGCAATGCCATCTTGTTTAGCCAGGCATCATATATGTGAATTTTGCAATGCCATCCTGGTTAGCCAGTCATCTTATATGTCAATTATATCATGCCATCCTTTTTTATTATGTATTAAATTTGTCAACAATTTTAGTACATTCAATTACTCTTCCTGTGCATCAGCCATTCGACACGGTCATGGAAAAATCTGGAGTGAAAACAAGGTCTTCAGAGCAGACAATGCTATTTGACAAAGCGCATGTCTTGCTGGTTACGGATAGCTCCGCAGAGGAGGATACCAAGATAGATGACCAGTCGTATTTCCCCCCAAGGTGCATGCTCTAACTTGGCAGGGTTATATTTCTCATATCGTGCATATGGTGTCTTGCATTGGCATGTCATTTGCTTAGTTTAGACATGCTTTGTGTGAATGCCACGTGTTTAGTGTCTAATTACCATATATGTGCATTTTGCAATGCCATCTTGTTGCAAGACATTATATATGTGAATTACGCAATGCTATCTTGTTGCAAGGCATTATGTATGTGAATTATGCAATGCCATGCTGTTTAGACAAGCGTCATATATGTCAATTATATCATGCATCCTTTTTTTATTACTCATTCCATTTGTCGACAATGTTTGTATATTCAACTGCTCTTCCTGTGCACCAGCCATTTGAATTGGTGATGGAGAAATCTAGAGTGAAAACAAGGTCTTTAGAGCACACAATGCTACCTGTTGAAGCAAATATCTTGCTGGTTACAGATAGCTCCTCAGAGGAGGATTTAGAGGCAGATGACCAGTCCTATTTTCCCCCTGAGGTATATGCTCAAACTTGGCAGGGTTATATTACTCATATCATGCATATGTTGTCTTGCAATGCTTAGTTTTTACAACATATACACAATATTGAATGTCATCTCCTTAGTTGACACATCATATATTGGATTGCCCTCTGCTCACTTGCTTAGTATATAAATCATGTATTTGAATTATATCATGCCATGATGTTTACATACATAGCATGTATCTGAATTATGGCATGCCAACCCATTTTCTAAAGACATAATATAGTTATATCATCTCATCATGTTTACATAGTCATCATATTTTGAATTATCTCATTCTGTCCATGAATTATATCATGCCATCATGTTTCCATCGACGGCATGTTTGTGAATTATGGCATGCCAACCACTTTAATAGACACATCATATAGTTATATCATGTCATCCTGTTTACATAGTCATCATATTTTGAGGTATGCCATTCTATCATGTTTAGTTAGCCATCATATATGTGAAATTGTGTCATGCTATCATGTTTAATTAGCCATCATATATGTGAAATTATGTCATGCTATCCTGTTTGGTTAGACAACATAAATGTGAATTATTCCATGCCCCGTTTTCTTCCCTACTATCCATTGCACCTGTCTATCTTACTATGTTTGTACATTTAATTACTTTTCTTGTTTATCAGCCATTTGATATTGGAGGGGGAGATGGCAGTATCTATGGGAGTAAAAACACAGTCTTCAGAAAAGATCGTGCTACCCGTCGATGAAGATAGAACCATGGTTGTACTTGCCCAGGAACCAGCCCCACCACACATAACCCAGACACACGCAGATTATACCCCTACCCAGTTGGACAGAGATCCAGCTACACCCCTTCTAACCCCAACCCTAGCAGATAGTAACCCAGTTCCAGTTGACACAATACCGTCTCCACCACAGAGCACCCAAACACGAGCAGTTAGTAAGGCAACTGTAGTGCCCAAAGCACGAGGACCACCACTCTGAACCCCAAGTCAACGCTTAAAGCAGAAGAAGAATTGTTCTCAGGTCAGGTTCCGTAGCTATGGTTCATACTCCTTTGCTCTTGCATCACTGTATTTATTCATACCAACTAATTTCAAATTTGAAGGATGCAATTGAAACTCCAATGGCGCAACATGCATGTTTTAAACCTGTTTATTTAACATGTTTGTTGTTGTAACTTGCTCTATGTTGATTTAAGTTTCAATTGAATAAACAGTTATGTTCTCATGTCATGCACATTACAAGTGTTGTTATTGTTGTGTAGTTTCTCACACTTATATTCTGTCTATGCTGCTTTGTCTTAAATAGATATGATTTGAACTATCTCTATCTTGATTTGGCAACATAAACTAGAATGATATAGACCATACAGTGACTATACTACATAGATATATGTTTGTTTCATTTTGTTATCTTGTCCACCTTACTACTGAACTGGTTTACCAAAATGAGTTTCATATACAACATGGTAAACTTGTGATCTCTCTGCTTGTTTCTCTTTTAGAATGCGGACAAAATATTGGAGAAGAGTACCCCGTTATGCAATAGTAAAGGAAGTAATGCAGATAAAGTTCAAGATAGTGAGACATCCTTGTTGGTCTCCAAGAAAGCTGATAAAAACTATATTGAAGACACCGAGACAACCCCAAAGTCCTGTCTTGATGTAGTGTTCGAGTTACTTGCCACTACTGCTGGCACCAGCTCTTCGAACTTGCTGCCTGAATCAGTTTGGCTTCTTGAGTCTCAACTTCAAGTTGAAAGACATCGATTAGATGTGCTGCGACAGGAAGCCGAAGGACTGAGGAAGTCCCTGCAGAATTCAGATGCGTACTTTGTGGTGCAACAGCAAGCACTGGAGAATTTAAGCGACAAACAAGATAAAGCTAATAAGCTTGCTAAGTGTCTTGCCAGCATGGTGGATACCCAGGATATTGTTTCTTGAGCTCTTGTGAAGTGGTTTCAATGCTGGACTTGTTTTGCTGCGGCATTTATTTGCACTGGTCACCAACTTTGACAACCAGTGTATGTAATATGCTGCTTTGTTCCCCATATTTGCACTGGTGGCAAACTTTGATGCCCAGTGGATGTAATATTTGTAATAGCCGTGATAGCCTAGAGTAAGTTGCTTGCTTATTTATTTCCTTGTTGTCTTGTTTATTTGTTTCCTTGTAATCGGTGCAGTTCTTTTTCCGCGGTTTGCTAGTGGCTGAAATAACCTATTTATTAAAACTAGGCCACAATAACCATGGGCTACATATTTACTGTAGTGACCATGGGCCTCCTACGGGCCGTAGAAACAATGGGCCTTCTATGGGCCGTAGAAACAATGGGCCTTCTACGAGCCGTAGAAATAATGGGCCTTCTACGGGCCGTAGAATCAATGGGCCTTCTATGGGCCATATGATCGGTTGGCCAAACATGGGCCAATAACGGACCGCATTATGGCCCGTAAACGGGCTAGAGTTGGAATCGTCCATTCATGGGCCGACCATAATGGGCCGTCGTTAATCGGCGGTATTTGATGACGCTATGAAAACGGCCCAACGGATTAACGGGCCACAAACAGGCCGACTTTAACCACTGGCTGAATTTGGCCCACAACCGGAATAGGCCAGTAGCGGACCATAAGTAATCGAATGCTGCAAATCAGTCCAAGAATAAATGGGCCCCGAGAAGGCCGAAAGATAACATGGGCTGGAAATGGCCCAATGGAATAATGGGCCGTTAATGGGTATAAAGCGATACACTGTTCATTAAGGGTCAGTTTCACCACGGGCCGTTAATGGGCCAAGAGTTATAAAGGGCCTCATATGGGCTGAAAGACGTCATGGGCCATACATGGGCCGAAAGTTACAACGGGCTGGAATCATATTTGACGGCCCATTGATGTCTACTACACAACCTTCTTCTTGTAGACGTTGTTGGGCCTCCAAGTGCAGAGGTTTGTAGGACAGTAGCAAATTTCCCTCAAGTGGATGACCTAAGGTTTATCAATCCGTGGAAGGCGTAGGATGAAGATGGTCTCTCTCAAACAACCCTGCAACAAAATAACAAAGAGTCTCTTGTGTCCCCAACACACCCAATACAATGGTAAGTTGTATAGGTGCACTAGTTCGGCGAAGAGATGGTGATACAAGTGCAATATGGATGGTAGATATAGGTTTTTGTAATCTGGAAATATAAAAACAGCAAGGTAGCAAGCGATAAAAGTGAGCGTAAACGGTATTGCAATGCTAGGAAACAAGGCCTAGGGTTCATACTTTCACTAGTGCAAGTTCTCTCAACACTAATAACATAATTGGATCATATAACTATCCCTCAACATGCAACAAAGAGTCACTCCAAAGTCACTAATAGCGGAGAACAAACGAAGAGATTATGGTAGGGTAGGAAACCACCTCAAAGTTATCCTTTCTGATCGATCTATTCAAGAGTCCGTAGTAAAATAACACGAAGCTATTCTTTCCGTTTGATCTATTATAGAGTTCGTACTAGAATAACACCTTAAGACACAAATCAACCAAAACCCTAATGTCACCTAGATACTCCAATGTCACCTCAAGTATCCGTGGGTATGATTATACGATATGCATCACACAATCTCAGATTCATCTATTCAACCAACACAAAGAACTTCAAAGAGTGCCCCAAAGTTTCTACCGGAGAGTCAAGACGAAAACGTGTGCCAACCCCTATGCATAGATTCCCAAGGTCACGGAACCCACAAGTTGATCACCAAAACATACATCAAGTGAATCACGTGATATCCCATTGTCACCACCGATAAGCACATGCAAGACATACATCAAGTGTTCTCAAATACTTAAAGACTCAATCCGATAAGATAACTTCAAAGGGAAAACTCAATCCATTACAAGAGAGTAGAGGGGGAGAAACATCATAAGATCCAACTATAATAGCAAAGCTTGCGATACATCAAGATCGTGCCAAATCAAGAACACGAGAGAGAGTGATCAAACAGATAGCTACTGGTACATACCCTCAGCCTCGAGGGTGAACTACTCCCTCCTCGTCATGGAGAGCGCCGGGATGATGAAGATGGCCACCGGTGAGGGATCCCCCCTCCGGCAGGGTGCCGGAACAGGGTCCCGATTGGTTTTTGGTGGCTACAGAGGCTTGCGGCAGCGGAACTCCCGATCTATTCTGTTCTCCGATGTTTTTAGGGTATATGGACATATATAGGCGAAAGAAGTCGGTCAGGGGAGCCACGAGGGGCCCACGAGGGTGGGGGCGCGCCCAGGGGGCAGGTGCGCCTCCCTGCCTCGTGGCCACCTCGAAGCTTCCTTGACTTCAACTCCAAGTCTCCTCGATCACGTTCGTTCCAAAAATCACGCTCCCGAAGGTTTCATTCCGTTTGGACTCTGTTTGATATTCCTTTTCTGCGAAACACTGAAACAACGGAAAAACAGAAACTGGCACTGGGCTATGGGTTAATAGGTCAGTCCCAAAATTCATATAAAAGTGCTTAGTAAAGCCCATTAAACATCCAAAACAGTTAAGATAATAGCATGGATACTTCATAAATTATAGATATGTTGGAGACGTATTAACATCCCCAAGCTTAATTCCTGCTCGTCCTCGAGTAGGTAAATGATAAAAGAAATAATTTATGAAGTGTGAATGCTAGCAGGTGCACAAGTTTGATCAATGATTATTTCAATCACCTTTTCTAGCATCATTATATATCATAACAGTAGCTCATCTCATAAAGCTTCTCATGATCAAGTAACAAGCTATTCACATGTTAAAGTATAGATCATAAACTTTCTTGAAAACTAACAAACCGTGTTATTAGTCATCAAACAATTACAATTCATCTTATTTTCAGGAAGAGTCTATGTCAGAGCTTTGATTTAGCAAACTCCACATACTCAACTATCATTTAGTCTTTCACAATTGCTAACACTCACACGATATTTATGAGTTCAAAGTTTTAATCAGACACAGAGAAAGATAGGGGCTTATAGATTCACCTCCCAACCTTTTACCTCAAGGGCAATGTCAACAATAATAGCTCATGATGCCTTACATCCAATTGGATATATATATATATATCAGAATCTTTCCAACACAATGTGCTTGCCAAAGGATAAAATTTAAAAAGGAAAGGTGAAGATCACCATGACTCTTGCATAAGGTAAAAGACAAGAATTAAAGATAGGCCTTTCGCAAAGGGAAGCAGAGGTTGCCATGCACTTTTATAGTTGGATGCACAAAATCTTAATGCGAGGGAACGTCACTTTATATTGCCACTTGTGATAGGGACATTTATTATGCAGTCCATCGCTTTTATTGCTTCCATATCACAAGATCGTATAAAGCTTATTTTCTCCAGCCTAAAAGATCATACATATTTAGAGAGCAATTTTTATTGCATGCACCAATGACAACTTACTTGAAGGATCTTACTCAATCCATAGGTAGGTATGGTGGACTCTCATGGCAATACTGGTTTAAGGGATGTTTGGAAGCACAAGTAGTATATCTACTTCGTGCAAATAATTTGGCTAGCATGAGGGGGAAAGGCAAGCTCAACGCGTTGGGCGATCCATGACAATATACTTTATTTCAGATATAAGAAAACATAACCCATTATGTTGTCTTCCTTGTCCAACATCAACCTTTTAGCATGTCATATTTTAATGAGTGCTCACAATTACAAAAGATGTCCAAGATAGTATATTTATATGTGAAATCTCTCTTCCTTCAATATTCTTTCATGAATTGTTCAAGTGACCAATACAATGTTTGCTAACCTTCAATAAATTTACCACCTCTACTTCTTATATGTGAAGTCATTACTCCCCATGGGATAAGCATATGAAACATATATAATTTCAGATTTATGATATTCGCTCATTCAACTATTTACTCATAGGATATAAGTGAAGCACACGAGTAAATGACAAACTACTCCAAAAAGATATAAGTGAAGATCAATGAGTAGTTAAATAATTATGTAGCTAAGTGAAGACTCTCTCATTTAAGAATTTCAGATCTTGGGATATTATTCAAACAGCAAGCAAAACAAAATAAAACGACATTTCAAGGATAGCACTCATCATGTGAAGAAGCAAAAACTTAGGCTCAACTGATACTAACCGATAATTCTTGAAGAAGAAAGGTGGGATGCCTACCGGGGCATCCCCAAGCTTAGATGCTTGAGACTTCTTGAAATATTATCTTGGGGTGCCTTGGGCATCCCCAAGCTTGAGCTTTTGTGTCTCCTTAATTCCTCTCACACCACGGTTTCCTAAATCTCGAAAGCTTCATCCACACCAAACTCAACAAGAACTCGTGAGATAAGTTAGTATAAACCAATGCAGAAACCTTATCATTTTCTACTGTAACAAATCACTAAAATTATTATTCAACATTGCATACTAAATGCCTCTGCATATTTAATACTCCTATCCTCAAATAGAATCATTAAACAAGCAAACATATGCAAACAATGCAAACATAACAGCAATCTGCCAAAACAGTACAGTCTGTAAAGAATGCAAGATTCATCATACTTCCCTAACTCCAAACATTATGAAATTCTACCACACTGTAGAAAATTTATCAGAGCTTAATATGCAAAAAGTTTCAACATTTCATCACATTCTGACTTTTCTAGGGAATTTTTAACATCGGTAAACTTTCTGTTTTGAAACAGCAACATGTATACTTGCAAAATAAGCATGGTAAAGGCTATCCTTGACATTTTTATTGAAAATAGAGATGCAAAACATTATTCTAAATAACAGCAAGCAAATACTAACAAAATAAAATGACGCTCCAAGCAAAACACATATCATGTGGTGAATAAAAATATAGCTCCAAGTAAAGTTACCGATGAACGAAGACGAAAGAGAGGATGCCATCCGGGGCATCCCCAAGCTTAGGATCTTGGTTGTCCTTGAATATTACCTTGGGGTGCCTTGGGAATCCCCAAGCTTAGGCTCTTTCCACTCCTTATTCCATAGTCCATCGAATCTTTACCCAAAACTTGAAAACTTCACAACACAAAACTCAACAGAAAACTCGTAGAGCTCCGTTAGTATAAGAAAATAAATCACCACTTAGGTACTGTTGTGAACTCATTCTAAATTCATATTGGTGTAATATCTACTGTATTACAACTTCTCTATGGTTCATACCCTCCGATACTATTCATAGATTCATCAAAATAAGCAAACAACACATAGAAAACAGAATCTGTCAAAAACAGAACAGTCTGTAGTAATCTGTATCAAACGCATACTTCTGGAACTCAGAAAAATCTGCCAAAATAGGACAACCTAGATAATTTGATTATTGATCTACTGCAATTGGAATCAGTATTTTATCACTTTCTGGTGATTTTTAACAATTGGTTTCGTGAGCAGAAAGTTTCTGTCTTTTTCAGCAAGATCAAATAATTATCATCCAAGAAGATCCTATAGGTCTTACTTGGCACAAACACTAATTAAAACATAAAACCACATCTAACCAGAGGCTAGATGATTTATTTATTACTAAACAGGAACAAAAAGCAAGGAACAAAAATAAAATTGGGTTGCCTCCCAACAAGCGCTAACGTTCAATGCCCCTAGCTAGGCATGATGATTTTAATGATGCTCACATAAAAGATAAGAATTGAAACATAAAGAGAGCATCATGAAGCATATGACAAGCACATTTAAGTCTAACCCACTTCCTATGCATAGGGATTTTGTGAGCAAACAACTTATGGGAACAATAATCAACTAGCATAGGAAGACAAAACAAGCATAACTTCAAGATTTAAGCACATAGAGAGGAAACTTGATATTATTGCAATTCCTACAAGCATATATTCCTCCCTCATAATAATTTTCAGTAGCATCATGAATAATTTCAACAATATAACCATCACCTAAAGCATTCTTTTCATGATCTACTTGCATAGAAATTTTACAACTCTCCACATAAGCAAATTTATTCTCATCAATAGTAGTGGGAGCAAACTCAACAAAATAACTATCATGTGAAGCATAATCCAATTGAAAATTAAAATCATGATGACAAGTTTCATGGTTATCTTTATTCTTATAGCATACGTGTCATCACAATAATCAGCATAAATAGGAGGCATGCTTTCATCATAATAAATTTGCTCATCAAAACTTGGGGGACTAAACATATCATCTTCATCAAACATAGCATCCCCAAGCTTGTGGCTTTGCATATCATTAGCATCATGGGTATTCAAAGAATTCATACTAACAACATTGCAATCATGCTCATCATTCACATATTTTATGCCAAGCAATCTATGTAATTCTTCTTCTAGTACTTGAGCACAATTTTCCTTCCCATCATTTTCACGAAAGACATTAAAAAGATGAAGCATATGAGGCAACCTTAATTCCATTTTTTTGTAGTTTTCTTTTATAGACTAAACTAGTGATAAAACAAGAAACTAAAAGATTATATTGCAAGATCTAAAGATATACCTTGAAGCACTAACCTCCCCGGTAACGGCGCAAGAAAAGAGCTTGATGTCTACTACACAACCTTCTTCTTGTAGACGTTGTTGGGACTCCAAGTGCAGAGGTTTGTAGGACAATAGAAAATTTCCCTCAAGTGGATGACCTAAGGTTTATCAATCCGTGGGAGGCACAGGATGAAGATGGTCTCTCTCAAACAACCCTGCAACCAAATAACAAAGAGTCTCTTGTGTCCCCAACACACCCAATACAATGGTAAGTTGTATAGGTGCACTAGTTCGGCGAAGAGATGGTGATACAAGTGCAATATGGATGGTAGATATAGGTTTTTGTAATCTGAAAATATAAAAACAGCAAGGTAGCAAGCGATAAAAGTGAGCATAAACGGTATTGTAATGCTAGGAAACAAGGCCTAGGGTTCATACTTTCACTAGTGCAAGTTCTCTCAACAATAATAACATAATTGGATCATATAACTATCCCTCAACATGCAACAAAGAGTCCAAAGTCACTAATAGCGGAGAACAAACGAAGAGATTATGGTAGGGTACGAAACCACCTCAAAGTTATCCTTTCTGATCGATCTATTCAAGAGTTCGTAGTAAAATAACACGAAGCTATTCTTTCCGTTCGATCTATCATAGAGTTCGTACTGGAATAACACCTTAAGACACAAATCAACCAAAACCCTAATGTCACCTAGATATTCCAATGTCGCCTCAAGTATCCGTGGGTATGATTATACGATATGCATCACACAATCTCAGATTCATCTATTCAACCAGCACAAAGAACTTCAAAGAGTGCCCCAAAGTTTCTACCGGAGAGTCAAGACGAAAATGTGTGCCAACCCCTATGCATAGATTCCCAAGGTCACGGAACCCGCAAGTTGATCACCAAAACATACATCAAGTGAATCACGTGATATCCCATTGTCACCACCGATAAGCACATGCAAGACATACATCAAGTGTTCTCAAATCCTTAAAGACTCAATCCGATAAGATAACTTCAAAGGGAAAACTCAATCCATTACAAGAGAGTAGAGGGGGAGAAACATCATAAGATCCAACTATAATAGCAAAGCTCGCGATACATCAAGATCATGCCAAATCAAGAACACGAGAGAGAGAGAGAGATCAAACAGATAGCTACTAGTACATACCCTCAGCCCCGAGGGTGAACTACTCCCTCCTCGTCATGGAGAGCGTCGGGATGATGAAGATGGCCACCGGTGAGGGATCCCCCCTCTGGCAGGGTGTCGGAACAGGGCCCCGATTGGTTTTTGGTGGCTACAGAGGCTTGCGGCAGCAGAACTCCCGATCTATTCAGTTCTCCGATGTTTTTAGGGTATATGGACATATATAGGTGAAAGAAGTCGGCCAGGGGAGCCACGAGGGGCCCACGAGGGTGGGGGGCGCGCCAAGGGGGGCAGGCGTGCCTCCCTGTCTCGTGGCCACCTTGAAGCTTCCTTGACTTCAACTCCAAGTCTCCTGGATCACGTTCGTTCCAAAAATCACGCTCCCGAAGGTTTCATTCCGTTTGGACTCCGTTTGATATTCCTTTTCTGCGAAACTATGAAACAAGGGAAAAAATAGAAACTGGCACTGGGCTCTGGGTTAATAGGTTAGTCCCAAAAATCATATAAAAGTGCTTAGTGAAGCCCATTAAACATCCAAAATAGATAAGATAATAGCATGAATACTTTGTAAATTATAGATACGTTGGAGACGTATCACCCATATGAAGCTACTGGGCCTAATTCGGATAGGCCATAATGGGTCATGAGTTAGCGGGCTGTAAATGGGCTATATGTGAACATGCCGCTAGCAGGCTTTAAGTGGGCGCCGTTACCTTTTGACCTGGTCAAACAGGCCGGCCTCTTGACCTGAATGGGCCACTGTTGGGCCGAGCCACGTGTCGACGTTTCATAGGCGCGCCCCGTCCATTCGCTGGATGACAACTGTCCCAACGCTGGGCCGACACGTGGACCGCGGGCGAATGAGAATTTTACACGTGGAAAATCCCCATTGGTCTGGGCTATTAACGGGTTACCGGATCCAAACTGGAACCCGATAGCTTAACGGCGACCTGTTATGATGGATGCCACGTGTCGGTTACCCTTGATGAAAGCACTTCCATGGTGCGCCATTTATCGTCATGGAAGTGGACACTTACGTGATGATAATTTTGGTATTGTCATGGACCACTTCTACGACAGCACAAGTATGACTATCTTGATTCTGTCATAAAATCGTCATGGATGTACATGCATGACAGAAAATGTGACCTACTGTGGCAAACACGTATCATCACGGAAGTGTATTTTTTTTAGTGCTAGTCACTTTCATCATGTTTGTTTGATTCACGTTCGCTACTTTGATAATTTGATATGTGGGTGGACCAGTGCTTGGGTGCTATTCTTACTTGAACAAGCCTCCCACTTATGATTTACCCTCTTGCAAGCATCTGCAACTACGAAAGAAGAATTAAGATAAAATCTAACCATAACATTAAACATGTGGATCCAAATCAGGCCCTTATAGAATAGCACATAAACTAGGGTTTAAGTTTCTGTCACTCTAGCAACCCATCATCTAATAACTACTCCACAATGCATTCCCTTAGGCCCAAAGATGGTGAAGTGTCATGTAGTCGAGGTTCACATAACACCACTAAGGGAATCACAACATACATATCATCAAAATATCGAACGAATACCAAATTCACATGATTACTGGTAACATGACTTCGCCCGTGTCCTCAAGAACAAAAGAAACTACTCACAAACCATATTCATGCTCAAGATCAAAGGAGTAATAAATATCATAATGGATCTGAACATATAATCTTCCACCAAATAAACCAACTAGCATCAACTACAAGATGTAGTCAACACTACTAGTCACCCACATGTACTAATTTGAGGTTTTGATACAAAGATTGAACACAAGAGAAGAACTAGGGTTTTGAGATGAGATGCTTCTGGTGAAGATGTTGATGAAGATTGATCCTCCCATGGTGAGAGGGTTGTTGTTGATGACGATAGCTTCTATTTCCCCCTCCCAAAGGGAAGTATCCCCGGCGAAATCGCTCCGCCGGAGAGCAAAAGTGCTCTTGCCCAAGTTCCGCCTCAAGACGGCGGCGCTCCGTCCTGAAAGTCCTCTCCTTATTTTTTTCTAGGTCAGAAGACCTTATGTACAAGAAGATGGGCACCAGAAGTGGGCCAGGGCCCCCACTACCCACCAGGGCACGCCAGGCGGGAGGCGCGCCCTGGTGCTTAGCGGGCACCTAGGTGGCCCCCTCCTGTATTTCTTTTCTCCAGTATTTTTTTATATATTCCAAAATAATTCTCCATAAAAGTTCAGCTTATTTGGAGATGTGCAGAATAGATATCTCTGACATAGCTTTTTCAGGTCCAGAATTCCAGGTGTGGCTATTCTCCCTCTTTGTGTAAACCTTGCATATTATGAGTGAAAAGGCATTATAATTACTCCACAAAGTGTTATATCAAATAAAAACACTATAATAACAGTAAGAAAACATGATGCAAAATCGATGTATCAGCGGACAACTTCACTTCCCAGGTCTCCGGAGGTGGATCTTGAGGAGGCGGAGCTAGAGAGCGCCGAGGCGGAACTAGAGAAGGCAAAACTTCAGTTCTTGGGGCTCATGGCCAGACACGGGGAACGAGCGTCGACGATCATAAATTAGGTGTATTAATTATACCTCCAGAGCTGGACGAACACCGCTTAGTTGATGTAAATGTGATGAAATTCGTCATGTTTATATGAAATTGCTACCTCTTGAGCATGCGTTGGTTTTCCCTTGAAGAGGAAAGGGTGATGCAGCAAAGTAACGTAAGTACTTCCCTCAGTTTTTGAGAACCAAGGTATCAATCCAGTAGGAGGCTACACGCAAGTCCCTCGTACCTGCACAAACAATCAAGAACCTTGCAACCAACGCGATAAAGGGGTTGTCAATCCCTTCACGGCCACTTGCAAAAGTGAGATCTGATAAAGATAATAAGATAAATATTTTTGTTATTTTTGTTGTATAGATTGGAAAGTAAAGATTGCAAAATAAACGACAGCAGAAATACCTAGTTGATAAGAAAATAATATGATGGAAAATAGACCCAGGGGCCATAGGTTTCACTAGTGGCTTCTCTCAAGATAGCATAATTTATGATGGGTGAACAAATCACTGTCGAGCAATTGATAGAAAAGTGCATAGTTATGAGAATATCTAGGCATGATCATGTATATAGGCATCACGTCCGTGACAAGTAGAGCAAAACGATTCTGCATCTACTACTATTACTCCACACATCGGACCGCTATCTAGCATGCATCTAGAGTATTAAGTTCATAAGAACAGAGTAACGCATTAGGCAAGATGACATGATGTAGAGGGATAAACTCAAGCAATATGATATAAACCCCGTCTTTTTATCCTCGATGGCAACAATACAATACGTGCCTTGCTGCCCCTGCTGTCACTGGGAAAGGACACCGCAAGATTGAACCCAAAGCTAAGCACTTCTCCCATTGCAAGAAAGATCAATCTAGTAGGCCAAACCAAACTGATAATTCGAAGAGACTTGCAAAGATATTAAATCATGCATATAAGAATTCAGAGAAGAATCAAATATTGTTCATAGATAATCTTGATCATAAACCCACAATTCATCGGATCTCGACAAACACACCGCAAAAAGAATTACATCGAATAGATCTCCAAGAGAATCGAGGATAACTTTGTATTGAGATCCAAAGAGAGAGAAGAAGCCATCTAGCTAATAACTATGGACCCGAAGGTCTGTGGTAAACTACTCACACATCATCGGAGAGGCTATGGTCTTGATGTAGAAGCCCTCCATGATCGATTTCCCCTCCGGCGGAGCGCCGGAAAAGGCCCCAAGATGGGATCTCACGGGTACAGAAGGTTGCGGCGGTGGAAATAGGGTTTCGTGGTGCTCTCGGATGTTTTCAGGGTATATGAGTATATATAGGCAAAAGAAGTAGGTCGGTGGAGCCACGAGGGGCCCACGACGGTGGGGGCGGGCCTACCCCCATGGGCGCGCCTCCCTACCTCGTGGCCGCCTTGTTGCTTCCTTGACGTCCACTCCAAGTCTCCTGGATTGCATTTTTTTCACAAAAAACTCTCCCGAAGGTTTCATTCCGTTTGGATTCCGTTTGATATTCCTTTTCTGTGAAACACTGAAATAGGCAAAAAAACAACAATTTGCACTGGGACTTTGGTTAGTAGGTTAGTCCCAAAAATAATATAAAAGTGCATAATAAAGCCCATTAAACATCCAAAACAGATAATATAATCGCATGGAACAATCAAAAATTATAGATACGTTGGAGACGTATCAAGCATCCCCAAGCTTAATTCCTGCTCGTCCTCGAGTAGGTAAATGATAAAAACCAAAATTTTGATGTGGAATGCTACCTAACATAATTTTCTAAGTAATTCTCTTAAGTGTGACATGAATGTTCAGATCCGAAAGATTTAAGACAAAAGTTTAATATTGACATAAAAATAATAATACTTCAAGCATACTAACTAAGCAATCATGTCTTCTAAAAATAACATGGCCAAAGAAAGCTCATCCCTACAAAATCATATAGTTTGGCTATGCTTCACTTTCGTCACACCAAAATGCTATCATCATGCACAACCCCGATGACAAGCCAAGCAATTGTTTCATACTTTAGTAATCTCAAACTTTTTTCAACTTTCACCCAATACATGAGCGTGAGCCATGGACATAGCACTATGGGTGGAATAGAGTATAATGATGGGCGTTGTGTGGAGAAGACAAAAAAAGGAGAAAGTCTCACATTGACGCGGCTAATCAACAGGCTAGGGAGATGCCCATCAATTGATGTCAACAAGGAGTAGGGATTGCCATGCAACGGATGCACTAGAGCTATAAATGTATGAAAGCTCGACAAAAGAAACTAAGTGGGTGTGCATCCAACTTGCTTGCTCACGAAGACCTAGGGCATTTGAGGATGCCCATTGTTGGAATATACAAGCCAAGTTCTATAATGAAAAATTCCCACTAGTATATGAAAGTGACAAAACAAGAGACTCTCTATCATAAAGATCATGGTGCTACTTTGGAGCACAAGTGTGGAAAAAAAGGATAGTAGCATTGTCCCTTTTATTTCTTTTTTTGGGCCTTTCCTTTTTTTATTTGGCCTTTCTTTTTTTATTTGTGACAATGCTCTATTAATGATGATCATCACACTTCTATTTATTTACAACTCAATGATTACAACTCGATACTAGAACAAAATATGACTCTATATGAGTGCCTCCGGCGGTGTACCGGGATGAGCAATGAATTAAGAGTGACATGTATGATAAATTATGCATGGTGGCTTTGCCACAAATACGATATCAACTACATGATCATGCAAAGCAATATGACAATGATGAAGCGTGTCATAATAAATGAAACGGTGGAAAGTTGCATGGCAATATATCTCGGAATGGCTATGGAAATGCCATAGGTAGGTATGGTGGCTGTTTTGAGGAAGATATAAGGAGGTTTATGTGTGATAGAGCATATCATATCACGGGGGTTGGATGCACCGGCGAAGTTTGCACCAACTCTCAAGGTGAGAAAGGGCAATGCACGGTACCGAAGAGGCTAGCAATGAGGAAAGGTGAGAGTGCGTATAATCCATGGACTCAACATTAGTCATAAAGAACTCACATACTTATTGCAAAAATCTACAAGTCATCAAAAACCAAGCATTACGCGCATGCTCGTAGGGGATAGATTGGTAGGAAAAAGACCATCGCTTGTCCCCGACCGCCACTCATAAGGATGACAATCAAAGAACACCTCATGTTTCAAATTTGTCACACAACAGTTACCATACGTGCATGCTACGGGACTTGGAAACTTCAACACAAGTATTTCTCAAATTCACAACTACTCAACTAGAACAACTCTAATATTACCATCTTCATATCTCAAAACAATCGTCAAGTATCAAACTTCTCATAGTATTCAATGCACTTTTTATGAAAGTTTTTATTATACCCATCTTTGGATGCCTATCATATTAGGACTAATTTTATAGCCAACGCAAATTACCATGCTGTTCTAAAGGACTCTCAAAATAATATAAGTGAAACATGAGATATCAATAATTTCTATAAAATAAAACCACCACCGTGCTCTAAAAGATATAAGTGAAGCACTAGAGCAAATTTATCTAGCTCAAAAGATATAAGTGAAGCACATAGGGCATTCTAATAAATTCCAATTCATGTGTGTCTCTCCAAAAGGTTTGTAAAGAAAGGATGATTGTGGTAAACTAAAAATCAAAGACTCAAATCATACAAGACGCTCCAAGCAAAACACATATCATGTGGTGAATAGAAATATAGCCTCAAGTAAAGTTACCGATGGATGAAGACGAAAGAGGGGATGCCTTCTGGGGCATCCCCAAGCTTAGGCTTTTGGTTGTCCTTGAATTTTACCTTGGGGTGCCTTGGTCATCCCCAAGCTTAGTCTCTTGCCACTCCTTGTTCCGAAATCCATCAAATCTTTACCCAAAACTTGAAAACTTCACAACACAAAACTCAACAGAAAATCTCATGAGCTCCGTTAGTATAAGAAAACAAATCACCACTTTAAGGTAATGTAATGAACTCATTATTTATTTATATTGTTTTTAAACCTACTGTATTACAACTTCTCTATGGTTCATACCCCCGATACTAGCCATAGATTCATCAAAATAAGCAAACAACACAAGAAAAACAGAATCTGTCAAAAACAGAACAGTTTGTAGTAATCTGTATCAAACATATACTTATGTAACTCCAAAAATTCTCAAATAAATTGGTGGACGTATGGAATTTGTCTATTAATCATCTGCAAAAAGAATCAACCTAAAATCACTCTCCAGTAAAAAATGGCAGCTAATATCGTGAGTGCTAAAGTTTCTGTTTTTTTACAGCAAGATCATAAAGACTTCACCCAAGTCTTCCCAAAGGTTCTACTTGGCACAAACACTAATTTAAAACATAAAACCACATATAAACAGAATCTAGATGAATTATTTATTACTAAACAGGAACAAAAATCAAGGAACAAAAATAAAATTGGGTTGCCTCCCAACAAGCGCTATCGTTTAACGCCCCTAGCTAGGCATAAAAGCAAGAATAGATCTAGGTATTGTCATCTTTGGTATGCAATCCATAAGTGGCTCTCATAATAGATTCACAAGGTAATTTAATTTTCTTCCTAGGAAAGTGTTCCATGCCTTTCCTTAATGGAAATTGGAATCTAATATTTCCTTCTTTCATATCAATAATTGCACCAATCGTTCTAAGGAAAAGTCTACCAAGAATAATAGGACATGTAGGATTGCAATCTATATCAAGAACAATGAAATCTACGGGCACATAATTCCTATTTGCAACAATAAGAACATCATTAATCCTTCCCATAGGTTTCCTAATGGTGGAATCCGCAAGATGCAAATATAAAGAACAATCATCAAATTCACGGAAACCTAACACATCACACAAAGTTTTTGGAATCGTGGAAACACTAGCACCCAAATCACACAAAGCATAGCATTCGTGATCTTTAATCTTAATTTTAATAGTAGGTTCCCACTCATCTTAAAGTTTTCTAGGGATAGAGACTTCTAATTCAAGCTTTTCTTCATAAGATTGCATTGAAGCATCAACGATATGCTTGGTAAAAGCTTTATTTTGACTATAAGCATGAGGAGAATTTAACACGGGTTGCAACAATGAAATACAATCTATCAAAGAACAATTATCATAATTAAATTCCTTGAAATCCAAAATAGTGGGTTCATTGCTATGTAAAGTTTTGACCTCTTCAATCCCACTTTTGCCAATTTTTGCATCAAGATCTAAAAACTCCGAATCATTGGGATGCCTATTAACTAAAGTTGACTCATCTCCAGTCCCACTATCAAGATTCATATTGGAAAACAAAGATTTAATAGGAGACACATCAATCACTTTTAGATCTTCATCCTTATTACCTTCTAGCTCTTCCGGTTTGGCGGCCATCTTATTAACTAAGGTGGCCTGCTTATCCGAAATTTGGGCTATTAAGTTTTCGAGATGGGCAAACTGATATTTCAAACCATAAAATTCCTTAGACATATCATCGAGCTCTTTATTCATGTACTCCATAAAACCTTTTTGTTCTTTAAGCTCATTTCTAAAGAAATTATTATGCTCAAATTGCAAAGTCATAAAGCTTCTAACGTTGTTTTAAATTTCTTCCAACCTTCTGAGGTGAGGATCAATGTTTTTAGGCTAGGCCATAAGGGCAAACAGGCACACAAGAAGCAAGCAAAAAGAGGCGGACGGAAAAAGAGGGCGAAAAAAATGGCAAAGGTGAAGTGGGGGAGAGGAAAACGAGAGGCAAATGGCAAATAATGTAATGCAAGGGAGAAAAGTTTGTGATGGGTACTTGGTATGTCTTGACTTGTGCGTAGATCTCCCCAGAAACGGCGCCAGAAATGGCTAGTTGCTGGGAGATCAAATCTTGACTTGACTTGGCGTAAGCCTCCCTGACAACGGCGCCAAAAATCCTTCTTGCTACCTCTTGAGCATGCGTTGGTTTTCCCATGAAGAGGAAAGGGTGATGCAGCAAAGTAACGTAAGTATTTCCCTCAGTTTTTGAGAACCAAAGTATCAACCCAGTAGGAGGCTACACGCAAGACCCTCGTACCTGCACAAACAATCAAGAACCTTGCAACCAACGCGATGAAGGGGTTGTCAATCCCTTCACGACCACTTGCAAAAGTGAGATCTGATAAAGATAATAAGATAAATATTTTTGGTATTTTTGTTGTATAGATTGGAAAGTAAAGACTGCAAAATAAACGGCAACAGAAATAGCTAGTTGATAGGAAACTAATATGATGGAAAATAGACCCGGCGGCCATAGGTTTCACTAGTGGCTTCTCTCAAGATAGCATAATTTACGGTGGGTGAACAAATTACTGTCGAGCAATTGATAGAAAAGCGCATAGTTATGAGAATATCTAGGCATGATCATGTATATAGGCATCACGTCTGTGACAAGTAGACCAAAACGATTCTGCATCTACTACTATTACTCCACACATCGACCGCTATCCAGCATGAATCTAGAGTATTAAGTTCATAAGAACAGAGTAACACATTAGGCAAGATGACATGATGTAGAGGGATAAACTCAAGCAATATGATATAAACCCCATCTTTTTATCCTCGATGGCAACAATACAATATGTGCCTTGCTGCCCCTGCTGTCACTGGGAAAGGACACCGCAAGATTGAACCCAAAGCTAAGCACTTCTCCCATTGCAAGAAAGATCAATCTAGTAGGCCAAACCAAACTAGTAATTCAAAGAGACTTGCAAAGATATTAAATCATGCATATAAGAATTCAGAGAAGAAGCAAATATTGTTCATAGATAATCTTGATCATAAACCCACAATTCATCGGATCTCGATAAACACACCGCAAAAAGAATTACATCGAATAGATCTCCAAGAGAATCGAGGAGAACTTTGTATTGAGATCCAAAGAGAGAGAAGAAGCCATCTAGCTAATAACTATGGACCCGAAGGTCTGTGGTAAACTACTCACACATCATCGGAGAGGCTATGGTGTTGATGTAGAAGCCCTCCGTGATCCCTCCGGCGGAGCGCCGGAAAAGGCCCCAAGATGGGATCTCACGGGTACAGAAGGTTGCGGCGGTGGAAATATGGTTTCGTGGTGCTCTCGAATGTTTTCAGGGTATATGAGTATATATAGGCGAAAGTAGTAGGTCGGTGGAGCCATGAGGGGCCCACAAGGGTGGGGGCGCGCCTCCCTACCTCGTGGCCGCCTCGTTGCTTCCTTGACATCCACTCCAAGTCTCCTGGATTGCGTTTTTTCTAAAAATAACTCTCCCGAAGGTTTCATTCCGTTTGATATTCCTTTTCTGTGAAATACTGAAATAGGCAAAAAACAGCAATTTGCACTGGGCCTTTGGTTAGTAGGTTAGTCCCAAAAAGAATATAAAAGTGCATAATAAAGCCCATTAAACATCCAAAACAGATAATATAATAGCATGGAACAATAAAAAATTATAGATACGTTGGAGACGTATCAGAAATATGTCATGTTTATTTGAAATCCAGCATGGTTATATGAAATTTGGCCATGTTTGAATGAATTTTGTCTAGTTAGTTCGAATTTTTGTCCGGATGTATGTGGGCAGAGTTGGATGGCGGCCTTCAGTATCCGTGTCCGTGGACTGCCCCCCTCACCTGTCCACAGACGGATGCGGGAGAAAGTTTGTGGGTCGCCGTTGGAGCTTCCCTTAATCCTCAGAATTTTAAATAGTCATCAAATTTATTAGATAAATATCCCAACAAACTTCAAAAAGGAATCGACGCGCTTGTAATTTATCTCTGCCTAAGTCAGATGTGTTTGTATTGGTTAGGAATGAATGATCTAACATGGACAGTAGGTACCAACGTTGTAGCATGGTCAAGTATGCAGATGGAGGCAAGCGCACAAATAAAGATGTGGTTTCGAGTGAAGATTCCAGAACTTTAAATCTACCATAATAATTTTCCATACATGAACGAAGTACACGAGATCCCTGGAAGATCTACTCTCCCAGGTACAGACATTGGAGTCTTTGTTCAGATCGCAAGTGATCAAGGTAGGGCACAAATTATGACACAAGCTTCCATGGACCTTGCTTCATCACCATTAATAGCATAAGTTGGTGTGCTACACTTTGCAGCAGCCGTGGCGGCAAACTGATACGTCTCCAACGTATCTATAATTTTTTTATTGTTCCATGCTATTAAAGTATCAATCTTGGATGTTTTATATACATTTACAAGCAACTTTATATCATTTTTTGGGACTAACCTATAACCTTACCCAGTGCCAATTGCTATTTTTTTTGCTTGTTTTTGGTTTCGCGGAATATGAGTACCAGACGAAGTGCAAATGCCATGAAATTTTTTGGAGATTTTTTTCTGGACGTAATGAACACTAGAAGCTTCGGGAGAAGACCAGACGTGGGAGCATGGGCCCACCACCCACCAGGGCACGCCCAGGGGGTAGGCGCGCCCTGATGGGTGGTGGGGCCCCTGAGGCTCCGTCTGACCTAATTCTGACTCTATAAATGCCCATAAATCCCAAAATCCTCAGGGGAGTCCACGAAATAGTTTTTCTGCCGCCGCAAGTTCCAGAACCATGAGATCCAATCTAGAGGCCTTTTTCGGAACTCTGCCGGAGGGGGAAACAATCACAGAGGGGTTCTCCATCAACCTTGTTACCCCTCCGATGATGCGTGAGTATCTTACCACAGACCTATGGGTCCCTAGTTAGTACCTAGATGGCTTCTTGTCTCTCAATGTTCTTCAATACAATGTTCTCCTTGATGTTCTTGCAGTTCTATACGTTGTAATTCTTTTTTGTGGTGTGTTTGTTGAGATCCGATGAATTGTGAGTTTATGATCACATCTATCCATGCATATTATTTGGGTTTTCTCTAAACTCTTTCATGCATGATTAATATAGCCTTGTATTTCTTCTCCGATTTATTGGTTTGGTTTGGCCAACTAGATTGATTTATCTTGCCATGGGAAGAGGTGCTTTGTGATGAGTTCGATCTTGCGGTGCTCAATCCCGGTGACAGAAAGTGACATGACACGTATGTATTGTTTCCATTAAGGGTAAAAAGATGGGGTTTATTCATACATGAGTTTATCTTGTCTACATCATGTCATCTTGCCTAATGCATTACTCCATTTTTTATGAACTTAATACACTAGATGCATATTGGATAGCAATCGGTGTGTGGAATAATAGTAGTAGATGTGGAATCATTTCGGTCTACTAATGCCGTACATGATGCATATGTATGATAATTGCCTTGGATATCATCATAATTATTTGCTTTTCTATCAATTGCTCAACAGTAAATTTTTTACCCATCGTATGCTATTTTCTTGAGAGAAGCCTCTAGTGGAAACTATGGCCCCCGGGTCTATCTTTTATCATATAAAAATCCTAAAAATACCTTGCTGCAATTTTTCTTTATTTATTTTATTTTGCAATTTAGTTAGATCTATTTCTCAAATCCTATACAATTTAATCTTGCTCGTGACTGTTGAGGGATTGACAACCCTTTACGCGTTGGGTTGCAAGTATTTGTTGTTTGTGTGCAGGTGTTGTTTACATAGTGTTTCTTGGTTCTCCTACTGGATTCATAACCTTGGTTTCATAAATTAGGGAAATACTTACCTCTGATGTACTACATCATCCTCTCCTCTTCGGGGAAATACTAACACAAATCACAAGTAGCAGGAAGAATTCCTGGCTCCTTTGCCGGGGAGACATCATCAACATCTATCAAGTACCTATGCATAAACTTTCATCTCCTTGCAATTTACTTTATTTGCAATTTGCCTCTCCTTTTCATCTCCCCCACTTTTAAAAAGTTTTACAAAAAATGCAAAAATATTTTCCATTTGCCTTTTTCTTGTTTGATCTTTTATTTGCTTGCAATCTTGTTTGCATAGTTATAATGTCTCAAGAAAATACAAAGTTGTGTGATTTTTCTAATACTAATAATAATGATTTATTAGTACTCCGATTGCTCCTCCCGCCGCTAGTGCGGAGTCTTATGATATTGATGCCGCTTTATTGAATCTTAAGGAGGATGCCGCGTCCCATATAAACACTTTCGTAGAATTGTGTGATATGCAAAAGAAAATAGATGTGGACAATGATATTGTGAAATTAAAATTATTTCCTTTCTCTTTGCGGGATCGTGCAAAAAATTGGTTTTCATCTTTGCCGCGAAATAGTATCGATTGTTGGACAAGTGCAAAGATGCTTTTACTAAGTATTTTTCCTCCCACAAAAATTATTTCCCTTAGAAATCAAATTATGAATTTCAAGCAACCTGAGCATGAACATGTTGCACAATCTTGGGAAAGTATGAAACTAATGTTAATAAATTGCCCTACTCATGGTTTAAATTTATGGATGACCATACAATTTTTTTTATGCGGGATTGAATTTTGTCTCTAGAAATCTTTTAGATTCCACCGCGGGTGGTACTTTTATGGAAATTACTTTGGGTGAAGCTACTAAATTACTTGATAATATCATGACAAAATTTTCACGATGGCATGCCGAAAGAGCACTGATACACTCCAACGTATCTACAATTTTTGCTTGTTCCATGCTGTTACATTATCATTCTAGGATGTTTTATATTCATTTTATAGGAACTTTATATCTTTTTTTGGGACTAACCTATTAACATAGTGCCCACTACTAGTTGCTGTTTTTGCTTGTTTTTTTACTTCGCAGAGTATCAGTACCAAACGGAGTCCAAACACAGCAAAACTTTTTGGAGATTTTTTTC
This sequence comes from Triticum aestivum, assembly GCF_018294505.1. Classification (NCBI taxonomy): domain Eukaryota; kingdom Viridiplantae; phylum Streptophyta; class Magnoliopsida; order Poales; family Poaceae; genus Triticum; species Triticum aestivum. Next base: position 176,969,840 of record NC_057799.1, read on the forward strand.
TGGACTAGAAGACACCCAGTGGGCCAAGGAAGCACCAGAGGGGAGCTCGTGGGGAGCACAACCCACCAGGGCGCGCCCAGGAGCCCAGGTGCAACCAGGGGGTTGTGCCACCCACGGAGACCTCCTCCACCGCCTCTTCGCCCTATAAATTCCCAAATATTCTAGAAACCCTAGGGGAGTCGACGAAACACAATTCCAGCTGCCGCAAGTTCCATAACCACGAGATCCAATCTAACACCATCACGGAGGGGTTCATCATCCTCATTGGTGCCTTTCCGATGATGCGTGCGTAGTCCACCATAGACCTAAGGGTCTGTAGGCAGTATCTAGATGGCTTCTTCTCTCTTTTTGATTCTCAATACAATGGTCTCTTGGAGATCTATTTGATGTAACTCTTTTTGCGGTGTGTCTGTTGTGATCCGATGAACTTTGAGTTTATGATCATATCTATATCCATGAATATTGTTTGAGTCTTCTTTGATCTCTTATATGCATGATTATTTATAGCCTCATATTTCTTCTTCGAATCTTTGGTTTAGTTAGGCCAACTAGATCGATTTTTCTTGCCATGGGAAGAGGTGCTTTGTGATGGGTTCGATCTTGCGGTGTTCTTTCCCAGTGACAGAAGGGGCAGCAAGACACGCATGTATCATTACTATTAAGGATAACAAGATGGGGGCTATTCTTACATGAATAGATCTCGTCTACATCATGTCATCGTTCTTATTGCATTACTCTGTTTCTCCATGAACTTAATACACTAGATGCATGCTGGATAGCGGTCGATGTGTGGAGTAATAGTAGTAGATTGATACGTCCATTTTGCATCATGCTTTTATATTGATATTTATTGCATTACGGGTTGTTATTACACATTATATGACAATACTTATGCCTTTTCTCTCTTATTTTATAAGGTTTACATGAAGAGGGAGAATGCTGACGGCTGGAATTCTGGACTGGAAAAGGAGCAAATATTAGAGACCTATTCTGCACAACTCCAAAAGTCCTAAAACTTCACGGAGAATATTTTTGGAATATATAAAAAATAATGGGTGAAGAAAGCACCAGAGGGGGGCCACCAGCCAGCCACAAGGGTGGAGGGCGCGCCCCCCTGTCCTTGTGGGCCCCCTTGCAGGTCTCCGACACCCATCTTCTGCTATATGGTGTGTTTTGACCTGAAAAAAATCAGAAGGAAGCTTTCGGGATGAAGCACCGCCGTCTCGAGGCGGAACCTGGGCAGAACCAATCTAGGGCTCCGGCGGAGCTGTTCTGCCGGGAAAACATCCCTTCGGGAGGGGGAAATCGAAGCCATCATCATCGCCAACGATCCTCTCATCTAGAGGGGTTCAATCTCCATCAACATCTTCACCAGCACCATCTCCTCTCAAACCCTAGTTCATCTCTTGTATCCGATCTTTGTCTCAAAACCTCAGATTGGTACCTATAGGTTGCTAGTAGTGTTGATTACTCCTTGTAGTTGATGCTAGTTGGTTTATTCGGTGAAAGATCATATGTTCAGATCCTTAATGGTAATTAATACTCCGCTGATTATGAACATGAATATGCTTTGTGAGTAGTTACGTTTGTTCCTGAGGACATGGGAGAAGTCTTGTTATAAGTAATCATGTGAATTTGGTATTCGTTCGATATTTTGATGAGATGTATGTTGTCTTTCCTCTAGTGGTGTTATGTGAACGTCGACTAAATGACACTTCACCATTATTTGGGCCTAGGGGAAGGTATTGGGAAGTAATAAGTAGATGATGGGTTGCTAGAGTGACAGAAGCTTAAACCCTAGTTTATGCGTTGCTTCGTAGGGGGCTGATTTGGATCCATATGTTTCATGCTATGGGTAGGTTTACCTTAATTCTTCTTTTGTAGTTGTGGATGCCTGCGAGAGGGGTTAATCATAAGTGGGAGGCTTGTCCAAGGAAGGGAAGCACCCAAGCACCGGTCCACCCACATATCAAATTATCGAAGTAACAAACGCGAATCATATGAGCATGATGAAAAATAGCTTGACGACAATTCCCATGTGTCCTCGAGAGCACTGTGCTTTATATAAGAGTTCGTCCAGGCTTGTCCTTTGCTACAAAAAGGATTGGGCCACCTTGCTGCACCTTGTTTACTTTTGTTATTTGTTACCCGTTATGAACTATCTTATCACAAAACTATCTGTTACCGATAATTTCAGTGCTTGCAGAGAATACCTTGCTGAAAACAACTTATCATTTCCTTCTGGTCCTCGTTGGGTTCGACACTCTTACTTATCAAAAGGACTACGATAGATCCCCTATACTTGTGGGTCATCAAGACTCTTTTCTGGCGCCGTTGTCAGGGAGTGAAGCGCCTTTGGTAAGTAGAATTTGGTAAGGAAACATTTATATAGTGTGCTGAAATTTACTGTCACTTGTTACTATGGAAAATAATCCTTTGAGGGGCTTGTTCGGGGTATGTTCACCTCGACCGGAAGAGCAAAGAGTTTCTCCTCAACCTACTGCACCTACTGAAAATACTTATTATGAAATTCCTTCGGGTATGATCACTACAACAGGAACCCCTCTATAGCAACGCTTGTTTCCGTATCTAAAAGTCCATATATGCGTTGTTAGTGTCTTTACCAACGGTTTGGGATGCGTAGCGTTATCCAGTGTTGCTAGCGCATATTACAACGCGTATACTATCGTTGGTAAAAGGGACCGTTGCAAAAATGCAACACATATAACTGATTCGTGCAACACTATTATATGTTGGTGCTTAATATACAGATTCAAAATCCCATTGCTTGGCAACAGAGAATTTGCAATGCTTCAAGTCTTGGTACATATATAATGCGAATACTATTAATTTATATATATTGCCAGCTATTAAATGAATGCTACACGTAATGGTGATAATTATATATTTCAAGTGAACAAAAAGCAAGAGAATATACTCACACAAGGAAGAAATCATATATTAGATAAAATTGTTGGATTACAACAACAGATATTACATGAGGAACATCATCCAAATGTGATGCATAATCTAAACATTTTCTTGATAACAAAACTCGAACCAAAAGCGTCCATCAACATCCCTGCAACTTAACTAAAAATTAACCGAGGAACATCATCCCTACAACTAAACTAAAATTGAAATCATCGAACATCATCATCATGAACAGGGACATCATCATCACCACCACCATCAGCATACTTGCCACACACCCATATAATCATCCATTTATCTTTTGAATCTACGAACAAAAAACAAAATGAACTGTTAATACACAATGCATTGACATGATTAATGTAGTGATAGATGAAGGATGTTAGCCACATACAAAGGTTGAAGGCCATGCAATCTTTGTTTTTTTCTGCATTACCAAGAGTAGCAGTTTTCGCAACTTCGTACCAAATCTTAGGTTTTCGTAAGATCCATATCGACATGCACTGCCCAGAATTCATTTGAAAGTTCAACACCATCAAGTTTAAATTTAGGATCACAACTTACAACTGTAGGAAGAGCTATGTCTCCATTTTGATTTTCAGGCTCTTCAAGAGTACTTTAGTTCCTGCCTGTTAGAAAAAATCAAAGTCATCACGGGATCAAATTGAAAGAACTCGTAAAGGAATTACAAGAGCTTCATCAATTGCTATTATAGTCCCTCCATATGGAAAATGAAAGGAGAATAGTCCTAAGTAAGGCTGCTGAAACTACACATCAAATAACTTTCTTAATGTAATAGTAATTAGAGAACATGTAATACATTTTGAAAATCTCGCAGCTAGTCATTTTATGTCATGGATTCAGAAGAAAAAAAAGATTGACACTATGGGACGATAAAACTGGAAACTCGAAACAAAATATTCCAAGGAATATTTAGAAGGGACCATATATCTATGTTTCTGTAGAAAGAGGTGTTTTGGCTCCTGTATATGGGATGAACACATAAAAGGAGGACATTTATTTTGTTTTGGTGATACACAACAAATCCATTGAAATGCTCTATACATAACACAAAACAGATGACTGGTTTTCCTTTTGGATAACACAAAAGAAGTGACTGGTTTTTCCTTCTCGTCTATATAATTTTTACACTATATAATGCGAGGCAGACAACAATGCATATGTACACTATATAATGCGAGTAATAAGAAATTGTCCTAAAAAACAAATCTGCAGTCCAGTACGTACATGTATAAAATAGAATTGTATGAAGCCAATACCTACACACTTGGAGACACGGGATGCAGCCAAAGCGCTGATGAGAAGCACATTCAGCCATTATACGTCTACGGTGGGGGCTCTCAACTTGATTATCCTCTTCATCGCCTGGCCTTTCGCCAGGTAATTTGTAATGATGTGCTCAGTGAGCTTCCTTTTTTTTGCTACAGACCTTTTCCTATTATGTGAAATTGGAAGCATAGCGGTTAAGAGGTTACACACTTTTAACAAGAATCAGAAGCATACAACATGAGTCTTTCCTTTAGTATATATTCCATTATATGAGAATGGAAATACATGTATGCAAGGCCATATTTTGTGCTTAACAAGATTAATAGAGACTGAACTTATCTGCTCACAATGCGTGCCTAGTAACTACATGTGTATGTATAACATATATATGACAACATACAATTTAGTATCATGGATTCAGTCGACAAATTACAAAAATCAGATCTTAATTACATAACAGCTCTTCCTAAGCAAGTTCTAGCTCCATACATCGGATGCATGAACTTCAAAAAAATAAGCAACAAATATGTTCTTAATTATTTAGTACATCTGTTTAACAAAAGAACGACATTAAAAGAAATCAAGCAGAAAAAAATATGAGGAAAGAGGAACTTAGCATCATTTTTTGATCTCGCGTGTATTTTCAAATAAATACTGCCATGGTGCCACCTTAACCTCCTGATGCATATACCTCCAGGTCTTCAACAACACTATCCAGAAATTCCATCTGAACATAGTAGTTTGTGCTTTTAAGATGTGGATCACTCGGTGAGCATAAAATTGAAAGAACAGATCCAAGTAAGCAAACCCGTACCTTTGGCATGCAAGGAACATAGAGAAGTGGACTGAACAAATCGTGTAATGCTCCAAAAGGACTTATCCACTTTCCAACAAAATGAGAAGTGGTGCTTGAGTTCGCTGTGCAGAACTATGTCCACGCCTTAGGTGAATTGAATTGCCTAGTTGCTTGTATAGCACGCTATAGCGTTTACAAAAGGTCTTGCGCTAAGAGACTTTGGTCCAAACAAATGAACAAACATTTTAAATAGCTCGCTATAGCTGCGCTATAGCATTTAGAAGAGGTCCGCCGCTAAGAGGCTTAGGGCGCTATTTAAAACTATGGGTAATATGTATCTTCAGATGTTTGAAACTAACGAACGCACATCATCAGCATCCCACATTACAAACTCTAGGCTGTACTTTCTCATTATATACCAAGTAGAGGTCCGAAACTAAAGAAAGCACATCATCAGTATCTCCTAAAACAGAACTCTAGGATGTACGTCTCAAATTTCAGTAGCACAACACAACATAAAAATCCTCAAAAGAAAAAAGCTACTCTCTTCTTGCTCCTTGCATACCTGCGAGCAGTCTCCAATAATTCCTATTCTCGGCAACTTCACCAACAATAGCGGCTGCCCATTCATCTACAAACTGCCTTTGATGTACGCCTTCCCCACTGCACTGGATTGCAGTTTGGCCGGGCATGGAATGTGAGATTGGAAGGACGTCCTCCTCAGCCAAGATGGCTTGCGGCGTCGTTGGAGCAATGGGATTAAAAGTTTACAGAGAAGGGACCAGCAAGAGGCTGCCTGGATTGTTTTACATGGTTGACACGTGAATAGCGGAGAACGATTAGGAGGAGGAGCGCCCGAGAAGGACGAACGAGTCTACAGATGCGGATGATGCATTGGTACCGCGAGGGTTTACAGATGTGGAATGAGGGATGCGGCTGTGTGTGCTTGTTCATGGCCGTACCTTGGATCCGCCGTTGACGAGGGGCGGCGCGCCGGTATGCAGGGCCGCGGTGACGAGGGGCGGCGCGCCGGGATGCAGGGCCACGGGAGTGGTGACGAGGGACGGCGCGCCGGGACGGAGGGTCGCAGGGGAGTCGTGAGGGGTGGCGTGCTGGGATGCAGGTAGGTCGCAGCCGCGCAAAGGAGTGGCGGCGGCCGGCGTGGGAGGGCCTGAGAGGAATAGGGGATGCTGGGGGAAAGGGAACGACCTAGATTAATCGTGAAAGCCAACTTGGGCTGGGCTAGACAAAAGGCTGTGTTAGTGCATTGGGCTCTACTTGCTCCAGCAACAACGCATATCCTACAACACTTTATATGTGTATCTATCCTGAATTTTGCAACATGTACTGAAAACGTTGTAGGATATATGTTGCTTTATAGGGGGTATCCTTGTAGTGGATAGAGAAACTGCTAGCTAATCCTTATGCAGGAGATGGAACATTACATCCTGATATGCACCTAATCTATGTGGATGAAGTTCATGGATTATTTAAGCTTGCAGGTATGCCCAAGGATCTTATCAAGAAGAAGGTCTTCCCTTTATCTTTGAAGGGAAAGGCATTGACATGGTATATGCTATGTAATGATATTGGATTATGGAACTACAACCGATTGAAATTGTAATTTCATCAGAAGTTTTATCCTATGCATCTGGTTAATCGTGATCGGAATTATATATAGAATTTTTGTCCTCGTGAAGGAGAAAGTATCACCCAAGCTTTGGGGAGGCTTAAGTCAATGTTATATTCATGCCCCAATCATGAGCTCTCGAGATAAATTATTATTCAAAATTTTTATGCTCGGCTTTCTCATAATGATCGCTCCATGCTCGATACTTCTTGTACTGGTTCTTTTATGAAGAAGGACATTGAATTCAAATGGGATTTATTGGAAAGAATTAAACACAACTCTGAAGATTGGGAACTCGATGAAGGTAAGGAGTCAGGTATAAACCTTAAGTTTGATTGTGTTAAATCTTTTATGGATACCGATGCTTTTCGTGATTTTAGCGCTAAATATGGACCTGACTCTGAGATAGTAGCTTCTTTCTATGAATCATTTGCTACTCATGTTGATCTCCCTAAGGAGAAGTGGTTTAAATATCATCCTCCCATTGAAGTTAAAATAGTAGAACCTATTAAAGTTGAAGAAGAAACTATTACTTATAATGTTGATCCTATTGTTCCTAGTGCTTATACTGAGAAACCACCTTTTCCTGTTAGAATAAAGGATCATGCTAAAGCTTCAATTGTGGTTCGTAAGAGTTATACTAGAACACCTACACCCCCTGAACAAATTAAAGTTGAACCTAGTATTGCTATGGTTAATGATCTCTTGGTTGATAATATTGATGGGCATGCTATTTATTTCTATGATGAAGCTGCTAGAATTGCTAAACCTGATATGAAAGATAAACATAGACCTGTTGTTGGCATGCCTGTTGTTTCTATTAAAATTGGAGATCATTGTTTTCATGGCTTGTGTGGTGTGGGTGCTAGTGTGAGTGCAATTCCTTATACCTTGTACCGAGAAATTATGAATGATATTGCACCTGTTGAGATAGAAGATATTGATATTACTATTAAGCTTGCCAATAGAGATACTATATCACCAATTGGAATTGTTAGACACGTTGAAGCCTTGTGTGGGAAGATTAAATATCCTACTGATTTTCTTGTTCTTGCTTCCCCACAAGATGATTTTTGTCCCATTATATTTGGTAGTCCTTTGTTGAATACTGTTAATGCTAAGATAGACCGCGAGAAAGATATTGTTACTGTCGGTTTAGGGGATATGTCTCATGACTTTAATTTTTCTAAATTTCATAGACAACCCCATGATAAAGAATTGCCTAGTAAGGATGAAATTATTGGTCTTGCTTCTATTGCCGTGCCTCCTACTGATCCTTTAGAATAATTTTTTTTTTAATATTTGCTAGACCACGAAAATGATATGTCTATGAATGAAAGAAGGGAGATAGATGAAATATTCTTTAATCAGGGGCCTATTTGAAACACAATTTGCATGTTGAAAACCTTGGGGATCCTCCTCCACCTAAGGGTGATCCCGTGTTTGAGCTTAAACAATTACCTGATACTTTGAAATATGCTTATCTTGATGAAAAGAAGATATATACTGTTATTATTAGTGCTAACCTTTCAGAGCATGAAAAAAGAAATTATTGAAAACTCTAAAGAAGCACCGTGCCGCTATTGGATATACTCTTGATGATCTTAAGGGCATTAGTCCCACTCTATGTCAGCACAAAATTAATTTGGAGCGTGATGCTAAACCAGTTGTTGATCACCAACGACGGTTAAATCCTAAGATGAAAGAGGTGGTAAGAAATGAAATACTAAAGCTTCTGGAGGCAGGTATAATGTATCCTATTGCTGATAGTCAATGGGTAAGTCCTATTCGTTGTGTCCCTAAGAAGGGAGGCATTACTGTTGTTCCTAATGATAAGAATGAATTGATCCCGCAAAGAATAGTTACAGGTTATAGAATGGTAATTGATTTTCGCAAATTGAATAAAGCTACTAGAAAAGATCATTACCCTCTACCTTTTATTGATCAAATGCTAGAAAGATTATCCAAACATACACATTTTTGCGTTCTAGATGGTTATTCTGGCTTCTCTCAAATACCTGTGTCAAAAGATGATCAGGAGAAGACCACTTTTACTTGCCCTTTCGGTACCTTTGCTTATAGATGTACGCCTTTTGGTTTATGCAATGCACCTGCTAACTTTCAAAGATGTATGACTGCTATATTCTCTGACTTTTGTGAAAAGATTGTTGAGGTTTTCATGGATGATTTCTCCGTCTGCGGAACTTCTTTTGATGATTGCTTAAGCAATCTTGATCGAGTTTTGCAGAGATGTGAAGAAACTAATCTTGTCTTGTATTGGGAGAAGTGCCACTTTATGGTTAATGAAGGTATTGTCTTGGGGCATAAAATTTCTGAAAGAGGTATTGAAGTTGATAAAGCTAAAGTAGATGCTATTTAAAAGATGTCATGTCCTAAAGATATCAAAGGTATAAGAAGTTTCCTTGGTCATGCTGGTTTCTATAGGAGGTTTATTAAAGACTTCTCTAAAATTTCTAGGCCTCTCACTAATCTCTTGCAAAAAGATGTTCCTTTTGTTTTTGATGATGATTGTGTAGAAGCATTTGAAGTACTTAAGAAAGCCTTGATTTCTGCACCTATTGTTCAGCCACCTGATTGGAATTTACCCTTTGAAATTATGTGTGATGCTAGTGATTATTCTGTTGGTGCTATTCTAGGACGGAGAGTTGATAAGAAACTGGATGTTATTTATTATGCTAGTAAAACTCTGGACAGTGCCCAAAGAAATTATGCTACTACTGAAAAAGAATTTTTAGAAGTTGTTTTTGCTTGTGATAAGTCCAGACCTTATATTGTTGATTCCAAAGTAACTATTAAATATCTTATGGAAAAGAAAGATGCTAAACCTATTCTTATTAGATGGGTTCTCTTGCTACAAGAATTTGATTTGCATATTATTGATAGAAAGGGAGCTGAGAATCCCGTTGCAGACAACTTGTCTAGGTAGAAAATGTTCTTGATGACCCACTGCCTATTGATGATAGCTTTCCTGGTGAACAATTAGCTGTCATAAATGCTTCTCGTAATACTCCATGGTATGCTGATTATGCTAATTATATTGTTGCTAAATTTATACCACCTAGTTTCACATGCCAGCAAAAGAAAAGGTTTTGCCATGATTTAAGACATTACTTTCGGGATGACCCACACCTTTATAAAGGTGTAGATGGTGATATTAGATGTTGTGTACCTGAGCATAACTGGGACAGATCCTACGCAAGTGCCACTCTGAGTCTTACAGAGGACACCATGCTGGAGATAGAACTGTTGGGAAACGTAGCATGGAATTTCAAAAAAATTCCTACGCTCACGCAAGATCTATCTAGGAGATGCATAGCAACGAGAGGGGGAGAGTGTGTCCACGTACCCTCGTAGACCGAAAGCAGAAGCGTTAGCTTAACACGGTTGATGTAGTCGAACGTCTTCTCGATTCAACCGATCAAGCACCGAACGCACGACACCTCCGAGTTCTGCACACGTTCAGCTCAATGACGTCCCTCGAACTCTTGATCCAGCAAAGTGTCGAGGGAGAGTTTCCTCAGAACGACGACATGGTGACAGTGATGGTGATGTGATCTGCACAGGGCTTCGCCTAAGCACTACGACAATATGACCGGAGGAGTAAACGGTGGAGGGGGGCACCGCACACGGCTAAGAACAATTGATGTGTCTTAGAGGTGCCCCCTGCCCCCGTATATAAAGGAGGGAGAGGGGAGGAGGCCGGCCTAGGGGCACGCCAAGTGGGAGGAGTCCCACTTGGACTCCTAGTCCAATTCGTCGCCCCCCTTTCCTTTTACCGAAAGGGGAAAGGGGGAAGGAGAGGGAGGAGGAGAAGGAAAGGGGGCCGCGCCCCCTCCCCTAGTCCAATTCGGACTCCTTCCCTGGGGGGGGAGGCGCCACCCCTTGTGGGCTGCCTTGCCTCCCTCGTATGGCCCATATGGCCCATATCTTCCCTCGGGGGGTTCCGGTAACCCCCCCGGTACTCCGATATGTACCCGATACATTCCGAAACACTTCCGGTGTCCGAGTATTATCGTCCAATATATCAATCTTTACCTCTTGACCATTTAGAGACTCCTCGTCATGTCCGTGCTCTCATCCGGGACTCCGAACAATCTTCGGTCACCAAAACACATAACTCATAATACAAATCGTCATCGAACGTTAAGCGTGCGGACCCTATGGGTTCGAGAACTATGTAGACATGACCGAGACACATCTCCGGTTAATAACCAACAACGGAACCTGGATGCTCATATTGGTTCATACATATTCTACGAAGATCTTTACCAGTCAAACCGTAATGACAACATACGTCGTTCCCTTTGTCATCGGTATGTTACTTGCCCGAGATTCGATCGTCGGTATCTTCATACCTAGTTCAATCTCGTTACCGGCAAGTCTATTTACTCGTTCCGTAATACATCATCCCGCAACTAACTCATTAGTCACATTGCTTGCAAGGCTTATCATGATGTGTATTACTGAGAGGGCCCAGAGATACCTCTCCTATACTCGGAGTGACAAATCCTAATCTCGATCTATGCCAACCCAACAAACACCTTCGGAGATACATGTAGAGCATCTTTATGATCATCCAAATACGTTGTGACGTTTGATAGCACACAAGGTATTACTCCGGTATTTGGGAGTTGCATAATCTCATAGTCAAAGTAATATGTATAAGTCATTAAGAAAGCAATAATAATAAAACTTAACGATCATTATGCTAAGCTAACGGATGGGTCTTGTCCATCACATCATTCTCCTAATGATGTGATCCCGTTCATCAAATGACAACACATGTGTATGGTTAGGAAACTTAACCATCTTTGATTAACGAGCTAGTCTAGTAGAGGCTTACTAGGGACAATGTGTTTTGTCTATGTATCCACACATGTATCAAGTTTCCGGTTAATACAATTCTAGCATGAATAATAAACATTTATCATGATATAATGAAATATAAATAACAACTTTATTATTGCCTCTAGGGCATATTTCGTTTAGTCTCCCACTTGCACTAGAGTCAATAATCTAGATTACATTGTAATGATTCTAACACCCATGGAGTCTTGGTGCTGAGCATGTTTTGCTCGTGGAAGAGGCTTAGTCAACAGGTCTGCAACATTCAGATCCGTATGTATTTTGCAAATCTCTATGTCTCCTGACTTGATCACGGATGGAGTTGAAGCGTCTCTTAATGTGTTTGGTTCTCTTGTGAAATCTGGATTCCTTTGCTAAGGCAATTGCTCCAGTATTGTCAGAAAAAAAATTCATTGAACCCGATGCACTAGGTATTACAGCTAGATCGGATATGAACTCCTTCATCCAGACTCCTTCATTTTCTGCTTCTGAAGGAGCTATGTACTCCGCTTCACACGTAGATCCCGCCACGACACTTTGCTTGGAACTGCACCAACTGACAGCTCCACCATTCAATATAAATACGTATCCGGTTTGCGACTTAGAGTCATCCGGATCAGTATCAAAGCTAGCATCGACGTAACCATTTACGACGAGCTCTTTGTCACCTCCATAAACGAGAAACATATCCTTAGTCCTTTTCTGGCACTTCAAGATGTTCTTGACTGCTGTCCAGTGATTCACTCCTGGATTACTTTGGTACCTCCCTACTAAACTTATAGCAAGGCACACATCAGGTCTGGTACACAACATTGCATACAAGATAGAACCTATCACTGAGGCATAGGGAATGACTTTCATTTTCTCTCTATCTTCTGCAGTGGTCGAGCATTGAGTCTGACTCAATTTCACACCTTGTAACACAGGCAAGAACCCTTTCTTTGACTGATCCATTTTGAACTTCTTCAAAACTTTATCAAGGTATGTGCTTTGTGAAAGTCCAATTAAGCGTCTTGATCTATCTCTATAGATCTTGATGCCCAATATATAAGCAGCTTCACCGAGGTCTTTCATTGAAAAATTCTTACTCAAGTATCCTTTTATGCTATCCACAAATTCTATATCATTTCCAATCAACATATGTCATCCACATATAATATTAGAAATGCTACAGAGCTCCCACTCACTTTCTTGTAAATACAGGCTTCTCCAAAAGTCTGTATAAAACCATATGCTTTGATCACTTCATCAAAGCGTATATTCCAACTCCGAGATGCTTGCACCAGTCCATAAATGGATCGCTGGAGCTTACACACTTTGTTAGCACCTTTAGGATCGACAAAACCTTCTGGTTGCATCATATACAACTCTTCTTTAAGAAATCCATTAAGGAATGCAGTTTTGACGTCCATTTGCCAGATTTCATAATCATAAAATGCGGCAATTACTAACATGATTTGGACAGACTTGAGCATCGCTACGGGTGAGAAGGTCTCATCATAGTCAACTCCTTGAAATTGTCGAAAACCTTTCGCAACAAGTCGAGTTTTGTAGACAGTAATATTACCATCAACGTCAGTCTTCTTCTTGAAGATCCATTTATTCTTTATGGCTTGCCGATCATCAGGCAAGTAAACCAAAGTCCATACTTTGTTCTCATACATGGATCCCATCTCATATTTCATGGCCTCAAGCCATTTTGCGGAATCTGGGCTCATCATCGCTTCCTCATAGTTCGTAGGTTCGTCATTGTCAAGTAACATGACCTCCAGAACAGGATTACCGTACCACTCTGGTGCGGATCTTACTCTGGTTGACCTACGAGGTTCGGTAGTAACTTGATATGAAGTTTCATGATCATCACCATTAGCTTCCTCACTAATTGGTGTAGGCATCACGGGAACGGTTTTCTGTGATGAGCTACTTTCCAATTCAAGAGAAGGTACAATTACCTCATCAAGTTCTACTTTCCTCCCACTCATTTCTTTCGAGAGAAACACTACAAAAAATACACTTCCGTGATGATACGTGTTTGTCACAGTAGGTCACGTTTTCTGTCATGCATGTACATCCATGATGATTTTATGACAGAATCAAGATAGTCATACCTATGCTGTCGTAGAAGTGTTCCACGACATCACCAAAATTATCATCACAGAAGTGTCCACTTCTGATGACCCACAAGTATGGGGGATCTATCGCAGTCCTTTCGATAAGTAAGAGTGTCGAACCCAACGAGGAGCAGATGGAAATGATAAGCGGTTTTCAGCAAGGTATTCTCTGCAAGCACTGAAATTATGGGTAACAGATAGTTTTGTGATAGGATAATTTGTAACGAGCAACAAGTAACAAAAGTAAATAAAGTGCAACAAGGTGGCCCAATCCTTTTTGTAGCAAAGGACAAGCCTAGACAAACTCTTATATAGAGAAAAGCGCTCCCGAGGACACATGGGAATTATCGTCAAGCTAGTTTTCATCACGTTCATATGATTCGCGTTCGGTACTTTGATAATTTGATATGTGGGTAGACCGGTGCTTGGGTACTGTCCTTACTTGGACAAGCATCCCACTTATGATTAACCCCTATTGCAAGCATCCGCAACTACAAAAGAAGTATTAAGGTAAACCTAACCATAGCATGAAACATATGGATCCAAATCAGCCCCTTACGAAGCAACGCATAAACTAGGGTTTAAGCTTCTGTCACTCTAGAACCCATCATCTACTTATTACCTCCCAATGCCTTCCTCTAGGCCCAAATAATGGTGAAGTGTCATATAGTCGACGTTCACATAACACCACTAGAGGAGAGACAACATACATCTCATCAAAATATCGAACGAATACCAAATTCACATGACTACTAATAGCAAGACTTCTCCCATGTCCTCAGGAACAAACGTAACTAATCACAAAGCATATTCATGTTCATAATTAGAGGGGTATTAATATGCATAATGGATATGAACATATGATCTTCCACCAAATAAACCAACTAGCATCAACTACAAGGAGTAATCAACACTACTAGCAACCTACAGGTACCAATCCCAGACTTAGAGACAAGAATTGGATACAAGAGATGAACTAGGGTTTGAGAGGAGATGGTGCTGGTGAAGATGTTGATGGAGATTGGCCCCCTCCCGATGAGAGGAGCGTTGGTGATGACGATGGCGATGATTTCCCCCTCCCGGAGGGAAGTGTCCCCGGTAGAACAGCTCCGCCGGAGCCCTAGATTGGTTCCGCCAAGGTTCCGCCTCGTGGCGGCGGAGTCTTGTCCCGAAAGCTTGCTTATGATTTTTCTTCAGACGAAAGACTTCATATAGCAGAAGATGGGCACCGGAGGGCCACCAGCGGGCCCACGAGGCAGGGGGCCGCCCAGGGGGGTAGGGAGCGCCCCCCACTCTCGTGGCCAGGGTGTGGGCCCCCTCTGGTATTTTCTTCGCTCAGTATTTTTTATTATTTCCAAAAATAACTTCCGTGGAGTTACAAGACTTTTGGAGTTGTGTAGAATAGGTCTCTAATATTTGCTCCTTTTCCAGCCCAGAATTCCATCTGCCGACATTCTCCCTCTTTATGTAAACCTTGTAAAATAAGAGAGAATAGGCATAAGTATTATGACATAAGGTGTAATAACAGCCCATAATGCAATAAATATCGATATAAAAGCATGATGTAGAATGGACGTATCAACTTCCATGATGATAAATCGCGCGTCACAGAAGTGTTTTCGTCAAGGGTGACCGACACGTGGCATCCACCGTAACGGGTCGCCATTAAGCTATCGGGTCCGATTTAGGATCCGATAACCCGTTAACAGCCCGGAGCAATGGGAATTTTCCACGTGTAAAATTCTGATTGGCCAGAGGAAACACGTGTCAGCTCGTGAGTGGGTCAGATAGGCGTGATACGTCTCCGTCGTATATACTTTTCCAAACACTTTTGCCCTTGTTTTGGACTCTAACTTGCATGATTTGAATGGAACTAACCCGGACTGACGCTGTTTTCAGCAGAATTGCCATGCTGTTATTTTTGTGCAGAAATAAAACTTCTCGGAATGACCTGAAAATCAACGGAGAATTATTCTGGAATTAATAAAAAATACTAGCGAAAGAATCAAGGCCAGGGGCCCACACCCTGTCCATGAGGGTGGGAGGCGCGCCTTCCCCCCTGGGCGCGCCCCCCTGCCTCGTGGGCCCCCTGGAGCTCCACCGACCTCAACTCCAACTCTATATATTCGTGTTCGGGGAGAAAAAAATCAGAGAGAAGGATTCATCGTGTTTTACAATACGGAGCCGCCGCCAAGCCCTAATCTCTCTCGGGAGGGCTGATCTGGAGTCCGTTCGGGGCTCCGGAGAGGGGAATCCGTCGCCATCGTCATCATCAACCATCCTCCATCACCAATTTCATGATGCTTACCGCCGTGCGTGAGTAATTCCATCGTAGGCTTGCTGGACGGTGATGGGTTGGATGAGATTTATCATGTAATCAAGTTAGTTTTGTTAGGGTTTGATCCCTAGTATCCACTATGTTCTGAGATTGATGTTGCTATGACTTTGCTATGCTTAATGCTTGGCACTAGGGCCCGAGTGCCATGATTTCAGATCTGAACCTAGTATGTCTTCATGAATATATATGAGTTCTTGATCCTATCTTGCAAGTCATTAGTCACCTACTATGTGTTATGATCCAGCAACCCCGAAGTGACAATAATCGGGACCACTCCCGGTGATGACCGTAGTTTGAGGAGTTCATGTATTCACTATGTGTTAATGCTTTGGCCGGTACTCTATTAAAAGGAGGCCTTAATATCCCTTAGTTTCCAATAGGACCCCGCTGCCACGGGAGGGTAGGACAAAAGATGTCATGCAAGTTCTTTTCCATAAGCACGTATGACTATATTCGGAATACATGCCTACATTACATTGATGAATTGGAGCTAGTTTTGTGTCACCCTATGTTATAACTATTGCATGAATAATCGCATCCGTCTTAATTCTCCATCACCGATCCAATGCCTACGAGCTTTTCACATATTGTTCTTCGCTCATTTACTTTTCCGTTGCTACTGTTACAATCACTGTTACTTTTGCCACTGTTACCGTTACTTCCATACTACTTTGCTACTAAATACTTTGCTGCAGATATTAAGTAATCCAGGTGTGGTTGAATTGACAACTCAACTGCTAATACTTGAGAATATTCTTTGGCTCCCCTTGTGTCGAATCAATAAATTTGGGTTGAATACTCTACCCTCGAAAACGGTTGCGATCCCCTATACTTGTGGGTTATCAAGACTATTTTCTGGCGCCGTTGCCGGGGAGCATAGCTCTATTCTTTGAGTCACTTGGGATTTATATCTGCTGGTCACTATGAGGAACTTGAAAGACGAAAAACCAAGATTTATCCCTCAACTACGAGGGGAAGTAAGGAACTGCCATCTAGCTCTGCACTTGATTCACCTTCTGTTTTGAGTAAGCTTGCAACACCTAAACCTGCTTCTGCTATGCATGATACTTATGATGAAACTACTTCTATGCTTGACACTACTGTGCCACTAGGTGAATTTCTTGATGAACAACTTGCTAGGGCTAGAGAGAATGAAATGATTGAAACTGATAATATTGATGAAAGTGATTGTGAAGATTCTCCCCCTAGATATGAATTGCTTGTTGTGCCTGAGGGTTATGTTATGGATGAAGAAACTGCTAGAGACTTTCTTGCTTGCAATGATAGAAGTGATCTTAAGAAATTATTAGTTAAGCTGAAAGAAAAATCTCTTAATGCTAGAATGAAATATGACCCTGCTTATGCTACTTCACCTATCTTTGTTACTGATAAGGATTATGATTTCTCTGTTGATCCTGATATAATTACTTTGGTTGAACCTGATCCTTTCTATGGCTATGAATCTGAAACTGTTGTGGCACATCTTACTAAATTAAATGATATAGCCACCCTGTTCACTAATGATGAGAAAACTCGCTACTATTATATCCTCAAGATATTTCCGTTCTCATTAAAGGGTGATGCTAAGATATGGTTTAATTATCTTGATCCTGGTTGTGTGCGTAGTCCCCAGGATATGATTTATTACTTCTCTGCTAAATATTTCCCCGCTCATAAGAAACAAGTTGGTTTAAGGGAAATATATAATTTTGTGCAAATTGAAGAAGAGAGTCTCCCACAAGCTTGGGGGAGGCTTCTCCAATTACTTAATGCTTTTCCTGATCATCCTCTCAAGAAAAATGAAATACTTGATATCTTTTATAATGGACTAACCGATGCTTCCAGAGACCACCTGGATAGTTGTGCTGGTTGTGTTTTCAGGGAAAGAACTATTGTTGAAGCTGAAATTCTATTGAATAATATGTTGACCAATGAAAATAATTGGACACTTCCTGAACCAACTCCTGAGCCAACTCCGAAGAAAGGGGGCATTCTATTTCTCAGTCCTGAAGATATGCAAGAGGCAGAGAAATCTATGAAATAAAAAGGTATAAAAGCTGAAGATGTTAAGAATTTACCTCCTGTTGAAGAAATAAACGGTCTTAATTTACCGCCTGTTGAAGAAATACATGGTTTTATATCCATCACCTATTGAAGAAATACATGGTCTTGATAACCCGACACAGGTAGTAAAGGTAAATTCTCTCTATAGATATGATAAAGCTGAAATCCCTCCTGCTAAGTTTGCTATCCAATGCTTAGATGAGTTTGATAATTTTATGGTTAAGCAAGAAGATTTCAATGCTTATTTTGGTAGACAATTAAAACGCAATGCTTATATGATTGAACACTTTAGTGATTATATGTCTTGAGTTAAAGGTGAACTTAAACTCATTAGTAAACATGCTTCTATGGTTACCACTCAAGCAGAACAAGTACTTAAAGCTCAGAATGATTTGCTCAATGAATTGAATAGTAAGAATAATGACTTTGCTGTTAGAGTTGCAACTAGAGGGGGTAAAGTGACTCAGGAACCTTTGTATCCTGAAGGCCACCCTAAGAGAATTGAGCAAGATTCTCAGAGAACTAATGTTGATGCACCTAGTCCTTCTAAAAGGAAGAAAAAGAAAAATGATAGGACTTTGCATGCTTCTAGTGAATCTGTTGTAGATACACCTGAGAATCCCAATGATATTTCTATCTCTGATGCTGAAACGCAATCTGGTGATGAACATGAACCTAGAGATAATGTTAATGATGATGCTCAACCTAGCAATGATAATGATGTAGAGATTGAATATGCTGTTGATCTTGATAACCCACGATCAAAGAATCAACATTATGATAAGAGAGACTTTGTTGCTAGGAAGCACGGTAAAGAAAGAGAACCATGGTTCAGAAACCCATGCCTTTTCCTCCCAAACCATCCAAGAAAAAGGATGATGAGGATTTTGAGCGCTTTGCTAAAATGATTAGACCTATCTTTTTGCGTATGCGTTTGACTGATATGCTCAAAATGAATCCTTATGCTAAGTATATGAAATATATTGTTACAAATAAAAGAAAGATACCGGAAGCTGGATTTCCACCATGCTTGCTAATTATACTTTTAAAGGTGGAATACCAAAGAAACTAGGAGATCCGGGAGTACCAACTATACCATGCTCCATTAAAAGAAACTATGTTGGAACTGCTTTATGTGATCTTGGAGCCGGTGTTAGTGTTATGCCTCTCTCTTTGTATCATAGACTTGATTTGAATAAGTTGACACCTACTGAAATATCTTTGCAAATGGCTGATAAATCAACTACTATACCTGTCGGTATTTGTGAGGATGTGCCTGTTGTGGTTGCAAACATTACTATTTTAACGGACTTTGTTATTCTTGATATTCCCGAGGACGATAGTATGTCCATTATCCTTGGAAGACCCTTTTTGAATACTGCAGGGGCTGTTATTGATTGCAAGAAAGGCAATGTCACTTTTCATGTTAATGGTAATGAGCATGCGGTACACTTTCCGAGGAAACAACCTCAAGTCCACAGTATCAATTCTATTGGAAAAATTCCATCAATTATTATTGGAGGTTTTGAATTTCCTCTTCCTACTGTCAAGAAGAAATATGATATTCTTATTATTGGGGACGTCCATATCCCCGTTGAGGTAACATAGTGTTGTTCGAAATTTCTCCGGTTTCATGTTATTCGAAATGAGTTTGTTAACAAGACCTGATCAACCTTGTTAGTAGATTCCTTTTGATGAGCATGAGATGGATGAAGTTAGAAAGCACAACCTTCTGTACCCTTCTTTTACTTTCTGTTATTTAGATTGAATAAAGCAAAAAGTATTTTTCTGTCAGTTTTCTGAATTATCCGTGCAATAAAAAATACCTCAAAAATAAAAGTTCTCCAAATGCCCCGAAATTGAAATATGATTTTTTTGGAATATTTGAGAATATTTGGCACTGAGAACACATCAGGGGGAGCAAGCACCTGGCCACGAGGGTCCAGGGCGCGCCCACTCCCCTGGGCGCGCCCCTGCCTCATGGGCCCATGGTGGCTCCCCTCCACTTATTCCAGCAACCACACACTCCTTCCTCCCAAAAAAATCACCAACCAGCTCAAGCACGAGTTCTAGCTCATTGTGCCACGATTTTCGATCTCCTTGCTCAAAGCTCCACTCACAAAACTGCTTTGGGGGATTGTTCTTCGGTATGTGACTCCTCCAATGGTCCAATTATTTTTTGTTCTAGTGCTTTATTCATTGCAAATTTTTGCTGCCTAGGTGACCCTGTTCTTGAGCTTGCATGTCAAATTTATATGGTCCCAAGTAGTTCTAATGCATGATATAGTCTCTAGGCACTTATGGGAGTAGTTGCTATCAATTTTGTTGAGTTTGGTTCACTTTTATTTTGAGTTACTAAAAATTTCAGAAATTTTCAGAAAATGATGAAGAGATTTTTGAGGGGTTCCTCAAGCCGAAGCTCGAGGGATAAGCAAAGTGAAGAAGACGAGAGGCCCAAATATAATCTCCCTCGTACCGCAGAAGTTCGGCCTTGTGAATGGCCTTGTGATAATTTCTTGAGAGCAGCCGGGATTTATGATGATTTTTATGAGTTGGCTGAGAATGCAGGCCTCACCGACTTCCTCCGCGACTAACGCAAACAGTATCTCTCACTCACTAATATTTTTGTGCAAAATTTTCATTTCCATGCTAGGAGGTCACCACCTTCGGTGGATTTCTATTTATATGATGAGTATAAGGAGATGTCCCTCTATGAATTTTGTGAGGTTTGCAAGTTGCCTTTTTCGGGCACCATAGAGGAACCACATCGTAACGATGTGGAAGGGTTTATTGATAAAATTGCTATAGGGGAAACGAGGAAGGTTTCCGATGCAAGAATCACTAGCATACATTTTCTTGTTCTACGTTACTTTGCAATATTTGCTAGTAGATGCTTAATTGGTCGCGGAAACTGTGGCAACCTTAGTGCCCCTAATATTGTTATTTTGTGCCATGCCTTGTTCCGTGATGACACATTTAGTATGGGCGCTATTGTTGCAAAGTGGTTAAATCTTAACCGTACTAAGGGCCCCATCTTGGGAGGTATCTTTGCCTCGCACCTCGCTGCACATTTTAACATACCTATTAGACATTATGAGAAAGAAGAAAAGTTGCTGCCTCCTGTTTTTCTAGACTATAAGAGTATGGTAGCACATGATTTTATCGTTAAGAATAGGGAAAAGACGCTTAAGTACAAACTGATATTTGATAAAATTCGCCCTGAGATTATTACTTTGCCTGCTCCTTCCTTGTTTGACTTATCTGCAGGCCAGTACCTTGTTCCGCCGGAGGCTATTCACGCCTACCGAAACCCCACACCAACTATAGAGCCAGAGCCAGAACCACAATTTGTTCCTCCACGATAGTCTGTTTACCAGTGGGATCCGGAGGAGATTGCCAACCAGTGGCAACCCGAGGCTCCATCTCAGTACGACCCCAACTACAACTTTGGATATCCGCCAGGCCAGCCGTGGTAATAGACCAACTTAGGCCAAAAGCCTAAGCTTGGGGGAGTACGTATTTCTCACCGACATTACATTCATGTTCACACACTCATGCTAGTTGTCGGTGCTCATACTTTTTCACTGTACTATCCATGCTAGTTTAGTTTCCTTTTTTCTCGCCTTCTTCTTGTGTGTTTGAAAAACCTTAGAAAAACAAAAAAAAATAGTTATAGCTTTTAGCTAGTTTACTTTCCATGCTGTAGTAGTAATAAATAAAAGAAAACCCAAAAAGATTTCTAGTTCTTCTTTTTACTTGTTGGGAGCTTTCCCGTGTAAATAGTTTTGTTTCTTTTCTTTTCTTTGGGGTCGAGAGGAGAAGACCATAATGAAAATGTTAAAGTGACTCTTATATGCATTATTGTTGATTTAACCAAGAGCCCATGTTGCCTTGTCTTCTCTTGTTTATTGAATGCCTGCAGATTCCAGCTTAGTCCAATGCACGTGCACTATTATTATTATTCACAACGCTCGGTCATGCAAGTGAAAGGCAATAATGACGATATATGATGACTTGATTGAGATGAGAGGAGCTGGTATGGACTCGACCTCTCTTGTTTTTGTAAATATGATTAGTTTCATCGTTCCTGATTCAACCTATTATGAATAAACATGTTTGCAATGACAATTAGAGATTATAGTTGCTTATGCCATGCTTAATTAGCTAGGAGTTTATAATGGTTTACCTTGCGTGCCAACATGCTATTAAAATGGCTGTGATGTGGTATGATAGGGTGGTATCCTCCTTTGAATGATTCGAGTGACTTGACTTGGCACATGTTCACGCATGTAGTTGAAACAAAATCAACATAGCCTTCACAATATTTATGTTCATGGTGGATTATATCCTACTCATACTTGCACTCAATGTTTATTAATTTTAATGCATGTTCATGACTGTTGTCGCTCTCTAGTTGGTCGCTTCCCAGCCTTTTTCTGGCCTTCACTTGTACTAAGCGGGAATACTGCTTGTGCATCCACTTCCATAAACCCCAAAGTTATTCCATATGAGTCCACTATACCTTCCTATATATGCGGTATCTACCTGTCGTTCCAAGTAAATTTGTATGTGCCAAACTCTAAACCTTCAAATGAAGTTCTGTTTTGTATGCTCGAATAGCTCACGTATCAACTAGGGCTGTCTGTATCTTTCATGCTAGGCGGGTTATTCTCAAGAGGAGTGGACTCCGCTCCTCACTCATGAGAAAATGGCTAGTCACCGGGATGCCCAGTCCCATGCTTTATGCAAATCAAATCAAAATAATTGCAAACAAAACTCCCCCGGGACTCTTGTTAGTTGGAGGCACTCGTTGTTTCGAGCAAGCCATGGATTGATGCTTGTTGGTGGAGGGGGAGTATAAACTTTACCATTCTGTTTGGGAACCGCCTATAAATTGAGTATCATGGAAGATACCGTCATCTCTCGGTTGTTATGTTGACAATGAAAGTATGCCGCTCAAAATATTATTTATCTCTATTTCAAAAACCGAGCTCTGGCACCTCTACAAATCCCTGCTTCCCTCTACGAAGGGCCTATCTATTTACTTTTATGTTGAGTCATCACCCTCTTAATAAAAAGCACCAGCTGGAGAGCATCGCTGTCATTTGCATCCATCTATACCTACTAATAAAGCAAGGTGCGTTTCTTTGACTTTTTCATCCGTTCACCGCTAAAAGATTTTTTTTCTATCCGGGGTGGTACTAGACTTTTGTACGCGCATCTGTTATGAAGGAAAAACGATGTGTCCCGAATTTCGTACGTGGGCCGCGTGTTCTACGGCCCAGTAAGGTCAGCCCATTTTTTCCTGCCTATGCAGCAATAAAATATCCTATTTCCCGCAGAGTGCGGCAAACAGTTGAAGCTACGGACAGGAGGCCCAAGACTGGGCCCGCCCATTTTTTCCGTCTTATGTTTATGTTTATATTTTTCTTTTTCTGTTTCCTTCTCTTTTTATTTCCTATTTCTTTTTTATTTTTCGCACTACAAATCTATTTTTCCTTTTTTTCTCTGAAATTCGAAATTAAAAAAATGTTCAGAATTTTAATTTTTTATCAATTTTTCTAAAAAGTAACGAACTCCAAAAATATTTTCCTATTTTAAAAATTGTTTGGAATTTTACCTTTTGTCTATCCAGAAGATGTTCAACATTTTTAAAAATTTATCATTATTGTTCAAGATTTTAAAAAATGTTCCAAATTCGAAAACTATTCTTGTTCTAGCGATATGTTTGAAAGTTGAAAATAATATTTACATTAAAGAAAGACATTTTTGAAATTTTTTCTGCATTTTGAAAACATGTTCCCATTTAAAAAATTGTTGACAACTTCAAAATTATTCGTGTTTTATTAAAGAAATATATGTGAATTTCTAGAAATGTCCCATTCAAAATTTTGTTCTTGCTATTCCCAAAAATGCATGGAATTTTTAAAAAACTGCTCGTAATTTGGAAAAAAATCACGTTGCCCAGTACTCCTATTTAAAAAATGCTTGCAATTTTAAATCTTTTATCGCTCTGATATTTTTTTTCAAATTTTGAAAAAATATTCCCATTTTTTAAAATTGTTTGGCTTTTTCCATATTTGTTCAAGTTATTAAACATGCATTTAAAAAGTTACAAGTTTCTAAAATATTCTTGTTTTAGTGATATGTTCAAAAATTGTAAATAATTTTTGCATTAAAAATACATTTTCGAAATTCCTTCTAAATGTTCCCATTTTCAAAAAATGTTCACAAATTCGAAAAGTGTTCGTATATTTATAAAAGGTTCATGCTTTTAAGACATGTTTGTGAATTTCCAAAAAATGTTCCGGTCAACTGTTTTTGTTTTGTTTTTTTAAATGTATGGAATTTAAAAAAAAACTGTTTGTAATTTGGAAAGTTGTTCGCATTGCCAAGTATATTTTGTAGTTCATCATTATGATTTTTTGGAAAGGTAAAAAAATGAAGAAATGTTTTGAATCTGATGTTGTCCTATACTCTTAAATATTCACATTGAGCATTGGTTAGCAGGACGCGTTTGTTTGAGTGGCTAGCAACATGTGGTCGGGTCTTTGAGGTCATGAGTTTGATTACTCACATACTGGGCCTGCTCCGCATCCGGACATCGAGCTAAGTCGGATTGTTCATAACAAGGGACACCATAAACTATTGTTGGTTGTAGCTTTCATGTGCCAATAAAAGAGAATATGGTGGTTAATTATAACTGAAAGAAATTGTGGGCACGTGCCGATAAAAGAGAATATATTGGTTTGGCTCTAATTAAAGGGCACCATGTTGAACTAGAGAATACGAACATGTGGGGGTCTTGAGCCATTCTTATATTGAGCTAGAGGCATGTAAATTTATTATCCCGTTGCAACGCACAGGCATGTGTGCTAGTTACTATTAATTTATATTGAGCATGACTATGACTGGATCTCTTTTATCGTGAATTACAATGTTTAGTCAGTCCTTGATCATCAAAGGTGCTATGCATTTATGTTTTGCGGTCTTAGAAAGGGATAGCGAGATACCATCTTGTTATATCATATCATGATTGTTTTGAGAAAGTGTTGTCATCCGATATTTATTATTATTGCTCGCTAGTTGATTATGCCATTGACATGAGTAAACATGAGACCTAAGTGTTATTGTGAATATGGTTAGACATAATCTTTGCTGAAAACTTGAATGCTGACTTTACATATTTACAACAACAAGAGCAAACAAAGTTTGTAAAAGTTTTTCTTTATCACTTTCAGTTTATCAACTGAATTGCTTGAGGACAAGCAAAGGTTTAAGCTTGGGGGAGTTGATACGTTTCCGTCGTATCTAGTTTTCCAAACACTTTTGCCCTTGTTTTGGACTCTAACTTGCATGATTTGAATGGAACTAACCCAGACTGACGCTGTTTTCAGCAGAATTGCCATGGTGTTATTTTTGTGCAGAAATAACAGTTCTCGGAATGACCTGAAAATCAACGGAGAATTATTTTGGAATTAATAAAAAAACTGGCGAAAGAATCAAAGCCAGGGGGCCCACACCCTGTCCACGAGGGTGGGAGGTGCGCCTGCCCCCCTGGGCGTGCCCCCTGCCTCGTGGGCCCCCTGCAGCTCCACCGACCTCAACTCCAACTCTATATATTCGTGTTCGGGGAGAAAAAAATCAGAGAGAAGGATTCATCGCGTTTTACGATACGGAGCCGCCGCCAAGCCCTAATCTCTCTCGGGAGGGCTGATCTGGAGTCCGTTTGGGGCTCCAGAGAGGGGAATCCATCGCCATTGTCATCATCAACCATCCTCCATCACCAATTTCATGATGCTCACCGCCGTGCGTGAGTAATTCCATCGTAGGCTTGCTGGATGGTGATGGGTTGGATGAGATTTATCATGTAATCGAGTTAGTTTTGTTAGGGTTTGATCCCTAGTATCCACTATGTTCTGAGATTGATGTTGATATGACTTTGCTATGCTTAATGCTTGTCACTAGGGCCCGAGTGCCATGATTTCAGATTTGAACCTATTATGTTTTCATGAATATATGTGAGTTCTTGATCCTATCTTGCAAGTCATTAGTCACCTACTATGTGTTATGATTCGGCAACCCCAAAGTGACAATAATCGGGACCACTCCCGGTGATGACCGTAGTTTGAGAAGTTCATGTATTCACTATGTGTTAATGCTTTGGTCCAGTACTCTATTAAAAGGAGGCCTTAATATCCCTTAGTTTCCAATAGGACCCTGCTGCCACGGGAGGGTAGGACAAAAGATGTCATGCAAGTCCTTTTCCATAAGCACGTATGACTATATTCGGAATACATGCCTACATTACATTGATGAATTGGAGCTAGTTCTGTGTCACCCTATGTTATAACTATTGATTGAATAATCGCATCCGGCATAATTCTCCATCACCGATCCAATGCCTACGAGCTTTTCACATATTGTTCTTCGCTCATTTACTTTTCCGTTGCTACTATTACAATCAGTACAAAACTATCACTGTTACTTTTGCCACCATTACCGTTACTTCCATACTACTTTGCTACTAAATACTTTGCTGCAGATATTAAGTTATCTAGGTGTGGTTGAATTGACAACTCAACTGCTACTACTTGAGAATATTCTTGGGCTCCCCTTGTGTCGAATCAATAAATTTGGGTTGAATACTCTACCCTTGAAAACTGTTGCGATCCCCTATAGTTGTGGCTTATCAAGGCGCCTATGATATGTTGACATGTGTGACGGCCCACCACTGGCCCATTTAGCTTACAAAGGCCGGCCCGTTTGACTTGGTCAAAAGCTCACGGGTTGGCCCATGAAAAGCCTGTTAACGGTCTCTTCGCAAATAGCCAGTTTACGGCCCGGTAACTCACGGCCCGTTAGGGCCTACCCAAAATTGGCCCAACAACGTCATGTGGGCCGTCGAATATAACGCCAGCCGGTTTCACTTTCGGCCCATGTATGGTCCACGACGTCTTTCGGCCCATATGAGGCCTTTCGTATCTTTAGGCCCTTTAGAGGCCCACGGTGACTCTAACCCATAATGAACAGTAAATTTCTTTGTACCCATTAACGGCCCATGATTCACATGGGCCGTTTCCAGCCCGTGTTAGCTTTCGGCCTACAGATGGCCCGTATGTTCTTGGGCTCCTTTCCGGCCCTTGATTACTTCCAGCCCGTTACTGGCCTGTGACCCTAATGGGCCAAATTCGGCTCGTGGCCAGAGTCAGCCCGTTTGTGGCCGGTTAACCTGTTGCGCCGTTTCCGGCCCGTCCTATATTCTGGCCCATTAACGACCCGTTATGCCTGTGATAGAATTAATCCTTTGCTGTCCTTCGGCCTGTTAACGGCCCGTTACCGTGCTGGGCCGATACCAATTACGCCCGTTTACGGCCCATGTAGGCCCATTTATCCGACGGCCCGTAGGAGGCCCATGGATCCTACGCTCTATAGCAGGGTCAAGGTTACCACGGTCCGTATATGGCCCATGGTTGTTGCGCCCACTAGCAAACCAGGGAAAAAGAAGACTAGGAAATAAATAAGCCCAAAACTAACGCTAGGCTATTAAGGCGATTGCACAGATTACATCCACTGGGCATCAAAGATCGCCACCAGTGCAAATATAGGGAACACCCTACACTATACAAAAATGGCTTGCTGTTTTCTTCAGCCGGTGGCTGCGCGTTAATAACAATTTTTGTATCACAACAAAACAAATTACAACTATAAAACAAAAGGTTGGCATAAAAGTTAACAGTCTGGCAGATAAATGCACCACCAGAAATTCAGAAGCTCGGTTCATTTGACCTGACTGTTACATTTTCATGTTGTATTGTCCGATGGAGCACCATAACCTTCGCCTTCATTTCTCCAAGGCTCCTGAACAACATAGCAAATGTCTGATAGTCTGGTTTCAAAACCACGCATATCTTGACGACATCGAACAATGTCTGTCCTTGTTTCACAAAGGGTCTCTATTAGGGAATGGACTTGTGTCTGGAGCGCAGATATAACATTGTTTTGAGTTTGCATATCTTGATCATGAGGCAGTTTGGACGAGATTGACTTAACAACCAACCTAGTATTATGCAGGGATGTGCTTTTGGCACAGTTAGTGGACATGTACTGACCCACTGCAGCAAGAGCTGGCATTGCGGTTATAGTTGCCTCGCGAGCTTCAGAAGGTGGCGGTTCCACCATTTTTTCCATAGCTTGCTGAAAAGTTGAGTTTTTACATTAGTAGTACCAGAACAGAAGATATTAAGGAGGCAGCAAAACCAAACAAAATAGCTTTGGTCTATATACAGAACTTATTCTGGTGAACCCATGTGAAATATTAGTTGTATTTTACTGCAAAGTACATAATAAAACCAGGTTCCAAACATATGACCATGTATCATGGCTAATGTATTGTCTATTTCTTCACATTGTATTGACAGCTAAGGATAAAGGGACAAAGTTTATAATACGGTAAGCATAGTATGACATCATTCATATCACAAAACAACCGAGAACAGACAAACAGGCAATTGTAACATTGTGTGGGCAAGTCCAGCACGGAACTAGATTACAGATCAAGATCAAAGGAACATCACTCCTCTCTTTTAAACCTTGTAAGGTGCAATGATACACTAAGACAATTGTGTGTAAAATTGAAAAGAGTAATAGACATTGGCTGCAAACCATGCAGTTCAAGGCACAAGTCAGAGTAAGTAGTAGTTAAAAGGCATGAGGATTAAGGACTTACACCAACGTCTTTGACTGGTGTAGTCATGCCCTTCGTCTTGCTAGTGTGACAGTCCTTGAAGATTTCCACACCATTTGGTTCAGGTACTTTTTGGTCCTTGCAGGCTTTCCTCTGCATTTGGAACAAGTCAATATAGATACGATAATATGGCACAGCAAAAAGAGTGAAACAACAGCTAATTACAAGAGCCTCGCAGTGTGCAATATAGCTACGAGATCCTGTCGTCTGTTGGAATTTCACTTCCGTATGGTTGGCCTTGTTCTTTGAACAGTTCACCTACAGGAAGATAGATTTGTGAGGCACATGCATAAATAGGACTTCAACATGTGATCTGATCACATATATATAATGCACCTGATACTTTGGATCAGACCAGTGTTTAACGAGGCCTCTCCAGTCTTCATCCGATATATTTTCCACCGGAGATGTTTGGGCAAGTTCATTGTTAGCCTTGCCTTCAAAGTGAGTTTTCCTCAAGTTATACCGATACTGTCGCAGAGCAGACTTGAAAACATGGGTGCAAGCTTGTTTGGTTGCATCATCTTGGCTATCCAACTTGAACCTCATCTGTTGAAAACTATGGGAGTCTCATTATCAGCAACCTAGAAAGTATGGGACAGAGCAAGACGATATTACTAGTTTCCATACATATCCATACTTACAGATAAATGGTCGAGGAAGGTGTTGAACTGGGTTTTGTCTTTGTCATTCCTGTACTGAATCCATGTTGGCAGGATACGTACATGACACCTAACGGCAACCGCTGCCTCTGATACTAACTTGGCCGACTCTGTAGCATCACGTGGCCTTTTTAAACCTGCCTCAAAACGGATCTCCATTTTTCCTCCTCTAGATTTAGTTAACCTATCGAGCATTATCCCTGATGTTTGTTTCGTCTTGCGCCTAGGTGCTAGTCCAACAATGAACATAGGAAGTGTTAGTGCACATCAAACTGTGAGACTGCATATAAAGAAGCATGCAACTGTAACTTGACTCCAGCAACTACCTTCTTGCTGTTGAAGCTCACAAAGTTCATCTGATCTTGCCAACTCGTCTTGTGTCAAGAGTGCTTCGGAAGTAGTGCCAGGTGGCAAGGGAGCTTGGGAACGTGCTGCTAGCTGAGATGACCAACGAGTAACTCGTGCAGCTGGTGGTACTGTGGAAGTTGTTGCAACGAGGGCTGTCTCTGCTTGTTTGGTGGCAGCTATTGTTTCTGTTTGGCTTGTTCTGCAGCTCGCGTAGCACTGGATACCCTGTTTGTACAATTTTCCGCCGGACTTTGACCTTCTATTGCACCATCAGTACCAGCAGAATCTGCATGATTCTTCCGCTTCCTTTTCCCTGTCATTTTGTGTTCCTTCCTCTTTCTCTATGCCATGTTAAGTCAAGCCGACAAGAAAAACGAATAACAATTTAGTTCTTCAGAACAAATTGATGTGTGATACAGATGAACTAAACTTTGATGTTAGACAACCACGTGATAGGAGGATGTAATATGTACGAAAAAGAGGACGGCATGAGATAACCAGAACTATGATGTGTAAACTAAGCAGAAGAAATTTCACTAAATTAGAAGCAATGCAATGGAAGGTAGACACCATATGAAAGATGCTACAAATATCGCTCTGCCAAGTTAACAGTGTCTCATCATAAATGGCGTTTAAATAAATGTGAAGCAGTACAAGAAATAAACCATATGCAAGATGCAAACAACATCACACTACCAAGTTAAAGTCTCTCGTCATTAGTGCCATTGCATATTCACAGCATTGCATATTCACAGCTTATGATGTGTAAACTAAGGAGAAGGCATTTCAAAAAATTAGAAGCAATGAAAGCTAGACACCATATGAAAGATGCAACGAATATCACTCTACCAAGTTAAAATTGTCTCGTCATAAGTGCCATTTCAACAAATTAGAAGTAGTACAAGCTAGAAAAGAATGCGAGATGTAACATATATCACACTCCCAAGTCAAATGTGTCTTATGATAAGTGATTGTTGCAGGTTACACAACAGTAATACTTTGATGTAAGAACATGGTGTGATAGATAGATATTGTATGTTCTAGAAACAAGAACACGTGTCTTATTCAAAGTATAATGTGTAAAGTAAGCAGATGGAATTCCACAAAATTAGAAGCAATACAAGCTAGACGTCATACATAACATGCAACCACATATAACAGTGCCAAGTTAGAGGGAGCACCTGTGATGGTGCACTAGGGGAGACATGCTCATCATTAACACAACTGCGTTGAGTGTCTATGCATGCGTTGTCTTGCAAATCTTCTTGGGGGGTGGCGGAGTAGAATCTGTAGAGGCCCTCCGTTTGGAAGGAGCACCTATATCCGCTGCCTTGCTACTTTCCTTCCGCTTTATTGATTTTGAATTGTCAAGTAAAACCGACAAGAAAAAGTAATAAAATTCACAATTTAGAACTCATTCGTGCATGGTACTGATAATCACTACTTTGATGTAAGGCAAACACATGATACCAGGATGGAATATGTACGAAAAACAGGATGACATGGCATATTCACAACTGTTTGTGTAAACTAAGCAGAAGCCATTTCAACAAATAAGAAGCAATGCAAGCTAGACACCACATGAAAGATGCAACCAATATGACGCTGCCAAGTTAAAAGCATCCCATCATAAATGGCGTTTCAACAAATTAGAAGCAGCGCATGCTATAAATCATATGAAAGATGCAACTAATATTACATTGCATATACTAAAGGTGTCTCGTCATATTGATTCATGCGCAATACAAAAAAACAATAGTTTTATGTAAGGACATGCTTAATAGACAGATGTACTATGTACTAAAAACAGGAAGGCATGTCACATTAACAGGTATAATGTATAAACTAAGCAGAATAGCACATGGAATTTAACCAGATTGGAAGAATTACAGTCTAGACACCATATGCAACATGCAACCACATATCACGCTGCCAAGTTAGAGAAAGCACCTGCGATGCTGGTGTAGGGGAAATGCGATCATCATCTACAGAGCTACGTTCACTATCTTCATCTAGCCTTGATGTTTCTTGAGAATCATGTGGGGAGGCTGACACTGCATTCTTCAAAAGAGGATCTTCTCTCAAAGTAACCGACTGGGGTGACTGTTTCATCATAAGTGATTGATTATCGATACACAAGAACATTAGTTTGATGTAAGAACATGGTTAATAGACAAATGTACTAGTATGTACCAAAAACAGGAAGGCATGTCATATTCAAAGGTATAATGTGTAAGCTAAGCAGATGCAATTTAACCAAATTGGAAGCAATACAAGCTAGACATCCGACTGGAGTGGTGAGCATGATCGTCGAGGACCTGAGAGCCTGGTGGGAGGCGGGCTGCTTCGCCACCATCGTGGGTTTTTAGTTGGCTTCTAGGTGATGCCTGTCTATGCCGGGCTTGTCATTGGCTCGGCCAGTGCCCTGACTAGCTATTTGTCTTCTGGTGCTCCCGGGATGGTGGTTCATGTAAAAAATATCTTTCCTTATCTTAATAAAGACCGACTTCAGCCTTTCGAATACAAGCTAGACACCATATGCAACATGCAACCACATATGACACCGCGAAGTTAAAGCAAGCACCTGGGATGGTGGTTCATCACGAGCGAGGTCATCAACTCCCACTACAAAAAAATACACTTCCGTGATGATACGTGTTTGTCACAGTAGGTCACATTTTCTGTCATGCATGTACATCCATGACAAATTTATGACAGAATCAAGATAGTCATACCTGTGCTGTCGTAGAAGTGTTCCATGACATTACCAAAATTATCATCACGGAAGTGTCCACTTCCAGGACGATAAATCGCGCGTCACAGAAGTGCTTTCATCAAGGGTGACCGACACGTGGCATCCACCGTAACGGAACGCCGTTAAGCTATCGGGTCCGGTTTTGGATCCGATAACCCGTTAACAGCCCCGACCAATGGGGATTTTCCACGTGTAAAATCATCATTGGCTGGAGGAAACACGTGTCGGCTCATCGTTGGGACAGATGTCATCCACTCATTGGACCCAAAGCGCCTATGATACGTCGACATGTGGCACGGCCCAACAGAGGCCATTCCTGTGAAAAGGCCGGCCCGTTTGACTTGGTCAAAAGGTGGCGGGCTGGCCCGCGGCAAGCCTGTTAGCGGCCTGTTCGCATATAGCCCATTTACAACCCGCTAACCTAGGGCCCATTTACGGCCTATCCGAATTAGGCCCAGTAGCGTCATCTGGGCCGTCCAATATAATTCCAGCCCGTTTTAACTTCCGTCCCATGTATGGCCCATGACATCTTTCGGCCCATATGAGGCCCTTATTACTCTCGGCCCATTAACGGCTCGTGGTAAAACTGGCCCGTAATGAACAGTGTATCACTTTATACCCATTAACGGCACGTGGTGAAACTGGCCCGTAATGAACAGTGTATCACTTTATACCCATTAACGGCCCATTATTCCATTGGGCCGTTTCCAGCCCATGTTATCTTTCGGCCTTCTCGCGGCCCATTTATTCTTGGGCTCATTTCCACCTTCGTTTACTTACGACCCGTTACTGTCATTTTCTGCTTGTGGGTTAAATTCAGCCCGTGGTAACAGTCGGCCCGTTTGTGGCCCGTTAATACGTTGGGCCATTTTGATAGCATCATCAAAATACGGACGATTAATGACGGCCCGTTATGGTCGGCCCATGAACGGACGATTTCAACTCCAGCCCATTTATGGCCATAATATGGTCTGTTATTGGCCCATGTTTGGCCAACCGATCATAAGCACGTAGAAGGCCCATTGATGATACGGCCCATAGAAGGCCCATTGTGTCTACGGCCCGTATAAGGCCCATTGTTTCTATGCCACGTAGAAGGCCCATTGTTTCTACGGCCCTTAGATGGCCCATTATTTCTATGGCCCGTAGGAAGCCCATGTTAACTACAGCCGGTGGGCATCAAAATTCGCCACCAATGCAAATATAGGGAACACCCTACACTATACAAAAATGGCTTGCTGTTTTCTTCAGCCGGTGGCTGCACGTTAAGAACAAATTTTGTATCGCACCAAAACAAATTACAACTATAAAAAAAAGGAAGGTTGGCATAAAAGTTAACAGTCTAGTAGATAAATGCACCACCAGAAGTTCAGAAGCTTAGTTCATTTGACCTGACTGTTACGTTTTCATGCTGTATTGTCCGATGGAGCACCATAACCTTCGCCTTCAGTTCTCCTAGGCTCCTGAACAACATGGCAAATGTCTGATAGTCTGGTTTCAAAACCATGCATATCTTGACAACATTGAACAATGTCTCTCCTTGTTTCACAAAGGGTCTCTATTAGGGAATGGACTTGTGTCTGGAGCACAGATACAACATTGTTTTGAGCTTGCATATCTTGATCATGAGGCAGTTGTGACGAGATTGCCTTAACAACCAAGCCAGTATTACGCAGGAACGTGCTTTTGGCACTGTTAGTGGACAGGTATTGACCCACTGCAGCAAGAGCTGATATTGCGGTTATAGTTGCCTCGCCACCTTCAGAAGGTGGCGGTACCACCATTTTTTCCATAGCTCGCTGAAAAGTTGTGGTTTTATATTAGTAGTACTAGAACGGAAGATATTAAGGAGGCAGCAAAACCAAACAAAATAACTTTGGTCTATATACAGAACTTATTCAGGTGAACCCATGTAAAATAATAGTTGTATTTTATTGCAAAGTACATAATAAAACCAGGTTCCAAACATATGACCATGTACCATCGCTAATGTATTGTCTATTTCTTCACATTGTATTGAGGGCTAAGGATAAAGAGACGAAGTTTATAATACGGTAAGCATAGTATGACATCATTCATATCACAAAACAACTAAGAACAGACAAACAGGCAATTGTAACGTTTTGTGGGCAAGTCCAGCACGGAACTAGTTACAGGTCAAGATCAAAGGAACATCACTCCTCTCTTTTTAACCTTGTTTGCAAGTGTGGAGAGGGGTGTGGGTATCTTTTTGCAAAATTGCCATAGTTTCCTTCCTGTCCGTCAGATATAGATCGGATGGCCTATATTGCAGGATGGCAGGCACACGATCATCACCGAGTATGCTTTTTATAAGAGTAGGGATAAAATACACTCTTACTAGCAAGATGCCCGTGCATTGCACGGAACACCAAGATGCATTTATTTTTTACAAAACACCTGTTGTGATTGACCCATGAGGGAGTAATCTCATGTGTAAAAACTAATAATATCTTGAGAAAGAGGAGAGATAAGGTGAGCAGGAGTGGGGCGTGGTGGTGATTGGTGGTCGGACTGAGCGGGGGCATGGGATGGACGACGTTGGCAGCGGCCATCCTGCCAGATTGTTCGAGAGGCTTTCTTTTTTAATTGCTCAACAATGAGGTTGTGGGAGATAAGGATGAACGAGGGAAGACCTTATCTGCAAATGTGAAGAGAGGTGCGAGTATCTTTTTGCAAAATTACCATAGTTTGCTTTCTATCCGTCAGATATAGATCTCATGGTCTATATTGCAAGATGGCAGGCACACCATCATCACCAACTCCGGTTTTTATAAGAGTTATAGAGATAAAAAACAGAGTTGGTGATGATGGTGTGCGTGCCATCCTGCAATATAGGCCGTCCGATTTATATCTGACGGATAGGAAAGAAACTATGACAATTTTGTAAAAAGGTACCCACACACCTCTCCACATTTGCAAATAAGGCCTTCCCTCGTTCATCCTTTTCTCTCACAAGATAAACTAGTCATACAAATGCATCTTGATGTTACGTGCAACGCACGGGCATCTTGCTAGTAAGAATGAAAACAAACGACAAAAAAATATTGGACGGTGGTTCGAAGTCATGACCGCGGGCACAACGGACAAGGTGGCCTTGTATTGGTATGCTGAGCCGTCTGTTTTAACACACAGGAGCTGGTGTGGTGATTATACACACACGCACGCATGCACACGAACTGCATGCACGCAACACTCACACGAACACATGCACCCATGCACGCAGGCAACACTCACACGCACACACGCAGCCACGCACGCACGCAACACTCACACGCACACATGCACGCATGCATGCACACACCAGTACACCACACGACCAACACACACTCTCATGCTCAAGTGCTCAACCTACACGTGCATGCGCACACATCAGGCCCTGACAGACACATACACAACTAGGTGATTCCCGCGCACGGGGTGGAATCTTGTTGCGCCTGCGTAAATTTGTGTTTATCTGACCTTTTCCCTATGCGAACTGACAGGTGGGACCCACAAGGAACGTGGTCAATTTAACTAGTCAACATGGTGCCACGCAGACTATTTGGCCGGTCAACAGAGTGCAATCCGATGCTGAACTGTGAGCAAGTGACCGTATAATCACCGCAAAACGTATATAGTGACCGTAATCAGCTTATTCTGAAGTTCGGTGAACGTATTACGCTTTTCTCTCTGTAGGCCCTCCAAAACTACATCTCTACACGTTCTCGCATGTTACATCTAACAACTATGCAATACAACACTACTACTACACTCTAACACAATAAATCATATGTGTTTTTAGTTTTACTAGATATCATATTGTTACTTAATTATTCAGTTTGCATGCATTAAAATTGCCTTTGAAATGTATGGCCAGAATCATGTACCGCGCGGGAAAAAACCCTCCCTTTCATGTTTAATCGGGTTTGATCGATGGATCGTGCGAAACAGCAAAACTATAGTACTATATACAGTACAAGTGATAGTTCACTAGGCCGTCGTGTCGTGTACTCCTCCGTCGTAAGAGTAGAGCGCTCGCTTTCATAGATCTTCTAGTCCCTTTTGCCGACATGTGGGGCATCAAGCTACCGGGTCCACATGCCATACCGGAATATAGTGCAGAGCAGCCGAGATGAAGCACCCAGTCATGGCGCCGGCATAGTAATGAGCAATGAGGCGTCAAATCACAAAGCCGCACCTTTCCCACAGTTAAGTTGGAGGGACGAAGTAATAATGCTAAAAAAATAAGTTGGAGGGACTAAGCAACCATCATTTCACTCGTTGCTGAATCCGCTTCTCCCTCATCTTATTCAAGTTAACCACGTGCTGCTTCTGCCGTTGTCCTGCCTCATGTGGGAAGCGGATCGGCTTGGTAAAGCACTGACACGTGGGACCGCATGTTAGCAAACCGCCAGGACAACATCCTCTAAAAATAAGAAACCTCCCCCGCCATTCGCGCGGCAAAATCACCTCCTTTTTACTAATCTTGATTCTATAAATTTTTAGATCAATATAATTGAGATTTGTATAGATAGCACACAGGAGCAAAACCAAGTGGTACGGTTAAGGGCATCCACAATGTGTAGCCAAATGTGAAAATAGCTTTTGGCATCGTGGGAACCATTGTGGATGGTGTTGCCAAAGCCAAGAGGATGGAACCGATGCTCCCTGATTGATTGATTGATTGAAGGAATAGAAAACGCAACGTCTCTCCTCTTTCTCCCGTGCTTGGACGCATGTACAGTATAGAGGACATAGTCTACTCCCCTATCCCTTCTATCACAAATCACAAAGCAGTGAGGCGTCAAATCACAAAGCACGGACGAAGGAACCATCATTTCACTCTTTGCTGACTCCGCTTCTCCATCGTCTTCTTCGAGAAACCATCTCACCGCACTAAGCTGGACGGACGACCCTATTGTGTACGAGTAGTACTAGTACATTTACGCGTCCTTTGGTTCAACGGACTTCCTGGATGCAAATAAGGCGGTTGTCTCGGCTTGCAGGCGGCACTTGCGAACGACTTACCGTGGTCTCCCTCAGTGGTGTTCTCCGTCGAACGCACTTCGCCAAACCACAACGTCCAAGATATCGTCGACGTCACCGCAATGGGGAAGGAAGTCAAATATAGTTACTACCTCCATTTTTTTTGTACACAAGGCCAGTATATCAAAATTACAATTTGCAAAAGGCCACTAACACTAATCGAGGCAAAATTGATGGGGTTTGCCTCGTACTAGCAACCAAGGACATTAATATCCCCTGCATGCATGCGGAAGTGAAAAGGTTGGTTTGCATGGCGCTGCATTAATCAAGCGATGAGGAGTGAGATGGTTAGCTCTTTGGGCTTTGGAGAAAAAAATACGCATTAATTGACACGTGAAACGAGGATTTGTATCGACTAATCCTGCGAAGGAAAACCCCGCCTTTCTTTTTTAACACTACTACTCCTAGTACATAGTACTACGTACTTATCCTGTTTGGGTCAAGGCCTTGCATTGCCATACTTTGCCACACATTTCTGCCAAGCTTGCCTAAAGTTTTCAAAATGAAAAGGAGGTACACTTGCGCACGGCTATTGCGGTCGCACCGCACCCTCACACGGTCGCTCCTGCACGCCGCGGTCGCACCGCACCCTCACATGCACAGTCGCTCCTGCACGCCGCAAACCCAACCAAGGGAACACACCCTCACTGACACGTGCTGTCGCATGTGAACAAACCAAACTCAGCCATCCTAACGCTGACACATAGTTTTCGTTCATAGAGTATGTTTATCCAACAGCATGTTGGGGAGTATCCGTACGGCCCATGCGGTGGTCTATTGGGGAAGAAGAAGAGGTGAGGAAGACGGGTTAGGAGATGCAGGATATTCATCCAACCGCCTGAAATGGTAGACTGACCCAAGTCAGGCGACTTGCATAACAATATATGTTTTTACACAGCAAAAGATCCATAAAAACAACAACATAAAGAAAAACGAAAAACTATCACTGCTCGCGGAACGAGACGGCCTCGTCGTCTTTGGCTGCCAACGCGAACCAGCCGTAGCTGCCGACGTGTGTCTCCGCACCGTGGTTGTCCTCAGCCTCCAGCTACTCGTTCACGCGGAGCGTGCGGGCGCTCTGCACGGACGAGAGCACCGCCCGGTTCAAGTCGAGGACGTCCGGTTCCGCCTGCAGGAGGGCCTCGATGGCAGCGGCATCCGCACGCTCCGCGTCGAGTCGAGCCTCCGCCGCCCGGTTCAAGTCCAGGACGTCCGGTTCGCCTGCAGGAGGGTCTCGATGAGAGCGGCATCCGCGCGCTCCGCGTAGAGTTGAGCCTCTGCCGCCCGGTTCAAGTCCAGGATGTCCGGTTCCACCTGCAGGAGGGCCTCGATGGCAGCGGCATCCGCGCGCTCCGCCTCAAGTTGAGTCTCCGCCGCCCGGTTCACATCCACGACATCCGGTTCCGCCTACAGGAGAGCCTCGATGGCAGCGGCATGCATGCGCTCTGCGTCGAGTTGAGCCTCTGCCTCCCGGTCCTCCTTTAGTATCGCCAGGTTGAACCGCTGGTCCGCCTGCACCATGGGGGACTCGGACGCCGGCACGAAGTCGACGTCCATCGTCTCATACCCATCGGGGGCCTTCTGCGCCGCGACCTCCGCCATGAACATTGGACCGGCTTCCTCCTCCTCATAGCTTGGCTCCAGAGAACTCGGGGATTGGCCCGCCGCAAAGCGAGCTTGGGAACGGAGGTCTCTGGCACCGACCGCCGCCGCGATTTCTGCGTGGCGCTCCGGCGTTAGCATCTTGTAGTACATGGTCTTGCGGCGCACCATGGCTTTCCGGCGAACTAGGGGACGCTTGATGCGGGCTAGGGGATCGAAAGGTGGGGGAAGGGGCTGGAGATTAGGTGTGGTTTTAGGGCAGTGGCTGGCGTAGGCCGAGCAGCGAAGGTTTTGGTGTGAATAGTGGTTCCGGTGACAACCGGTCAATCAGTTTTGACTGTACATCGCTCTTGTCGCATTTGCGTTGCAACCCGGCACACTGGACCCTCCACGTCGCTCACCGAATGGATTGCGCTTCGTCTTGCGTTTTCGCTCGCTTGTGGGACTGCAGTTGAGAGCAAACCGATGTCCCTCCCCCTCCCTCGCCCGTGTCATTTTATGCGGAGTAAATAAAAACAGAGGGAGTATACTACAGATGAGGATCCCCTGATGTGGCCAAACCCATTGAGCAACTGATATGCGGGGCCTTAGGTATCACACATGCCCCCACTTGTTCTCTCTCGATTTCATCTCGGGGTCCAGAGATCGATTGAAAGAGGACTAGGGTGGGTACAATACGTTCATTTCGCTTATGCACGTCCAATATACTCCCTCTGATCCCCACAGACCCCCTGCGGGTCATTTCTATCATAGAAATAGACCAAACCTTTATCTCCTTGCATGACACGCAATTGATCTCTGAACATCAATCGATCTCGTCAACATGTGTCGGGGCATGAACCGAATGGGATGTCAAAACTAAGACGCGAAGCGACACGTAGTGGAGGCAAAGTGAAACTTCAAATGAACCGTTTGTTTGTATGCATGTCGGACAAATTACAAATAAACATTGGAAATACAAGCATGGTCTAGGCCCGCATGCGAATGATACTCGGCGGAATGTTCAAATGAGGCATGCGGGAGGATGGACTCGACCGGAGGGCGACATGATCGATGGAGAAGAGGGTTGGAGAGGAATGAGAAATATGCAAATGCCACATGATTATACTTGAACGACTCAAATAAACAATAAGTTGTCTCGCTTGGCCTACATAGTGAAAGGCCTAATGCGCAACGCGGAGCACTGACGCTCGAATATGGCTGGGAAAATAGGGAAACCGACATGTGGGGCACAACTGTCGGGACGACATAGTGCAAACTAGTCCAATGGAGGAGCTGGCCCACGACCTCCTCGCCACCGGCAACCGTTCATGTGGGTCGTGGGGGCCAACAATGTGGCGCAGCTCCAGCACCGCCTCTGGACACGGCGACAGCAGTGAGCGACACGCTCATCGTCGCTAGACACGGTCGGTTTTAGTGTGCCGAGGGTGGCGTTAGTGCTGTGGCACGACCGACAGTGTGTTTGGTTTGTGCCCAAGGTTGCCCCATCAAAGCATTGGGTAGCCAAAATTTTGGTTGAGGTTTTGGTTACCCATGATTTGGCCGACATCGGCAAGAAAAATGAAGTAGAGTTGGCTAGAGTTCATTGGCATGCCAAAAAATGGCAACCATCCATTTTTGGGTTATGACCAAAACTTAAAAAAAATGGCAACCATCCAAACAAAGACCAATCTTTGGGTCATGACCAAAATTTTGGTAAGGTGCACTTTGGCCACAATCCAAACACACCCCAACACCCGGCTCGTCGAGGATGCACGGGGCGCCGGGATGCGTCCGCGGAGTGGTGTAGCGCGGCCAACTGCATCCTCAGGACCTGAGACCATGCCGGGTCGTCTTGCTTTTTCAATGACATGCGTCGATCGCATGTGAGCAAAGGGCATCTCCAACGTTGCCACGACCGCAGCTGACTACCCTGGCACACCAAAAACTCTCGTCCCTCGCGCCGTCGCGCGGTGCGTTCCCACCCGGCACCAGCTGCCCGCATTCATGCCGTCCGTCCGTATGCCATCGTTAAGAGGCTCGGTGCCCGAGGAACCAACTCCGGCGACTTAATGACGCACCAAGACGCTTGGCCTCACCGGAATGCGCTACTTAAAGCGGCAACGCCCAGCTAACCTCCACACCATAGCACATCGTCCTCCTACCTGGCACCACATCCGCCATGACCGCAAGCGCGAACGCTCTGCGGGAGAGCTTGTCTTCAGGGATGGAGCTCGAGGTCGCCGCCCTCGCTCAAGTCGTCGCACAAGCGGTGGCCAGGCTGGCGGCTGACGACGGGAGCACCATCAACCACGCATCCTACTTGCTGCCGTCCAACGTCTGGCACCGCCGAGGTCGGGGACTCCTCCGAGGATGAGTAGGGCATGGGAGGCGGCACGGCATGGTGTACCAACCGGCCAATCCGTCTCCCGTGTTCTACTTTTCCTCGCTGGAACCGCACCTTCACTTCACGGGTCTTGAACCCCGCCCCCGTACATGGAGATCGCAGATGGAGGACGTCGGTCGCTGCCGTAGAATAGGTTTAGGGTCGGGTTTCTGTTATTTTTCTGTCCTATAAAAGTACGAAATGTAATGAAAATCTGCCGTGTTTGCATTAATCTCGGCCGGTGTATATGAACTTTCACAATAATATAGTATATTGTAGGAGTACTAGCAAGATGCCTGTGCGTTGCACGGAAGATCAAGATATTGTGGGAGAAAAGGATGAACGAGGGAAGGCCTTATCTGCAAATGCACATTCACGCATTTCACATTTTTATACATCTACGGGAACCTACGAAAGGGTTAACGTAAATTGCCTCTCTCTCTCTCCTCCCCTGATTTTCATGGTGGTGGGCCCCTCCCTCCCCCAATCTACAATTAACAGCTCACACGTTTCACATTATGTTAATTATGTAACTGGGACTACGTAGGTGTAGCATTACTCGTCCTAAAAAACCCAACTAAGCCAACCTCCCAGCATATCGCGCGGGAAAAGACCCGGCCACGCCATTTTAGTCGGGATTACCAGATTACTAGTAGTAGTATCGATGGATCGCGCGAAGCAACAAGTTTTTTTTGAGGGGGCGAAGCACCTAGTTTAAAAGGAAAAAAGGCGGTACACCCACAGCACCCCTGTCAAGGTCGCATTGCACCCCACACACGTTCGGCCCTACACACGGCTCACGAAAACGGAACGCGGTTTGGCTTGCCTCTTCACTGACACATGGGACTGCACTTGGAGAAACCGACCATGCGCCAAACTCCCCCCGCCCGCCGCGCGAAAATCCTCCCCCCACCCAAAAATTCCCCCAAATCCTAGATTCAACCGCCCTTCGGCCAACTAGAAAATAATATTCCCCAAACCCCCCCGTCCCCCTCCACTCCATTCACTCCGCCAAAGCCACCCTCCCCGCCACCGCTGGCGACGTTCGTGTGGAGACGCACGGCGATCAGCTTCTCCCACCGTACGCGCATTCTAGACTGCGGCCCCGTGCATGTCAGTGTAGCGCTGAATGTTAGCTGATAGACGCTGTTAATCTCACTGTTTGCCAAAGTAGTTTACAGTCAATATGCTCTGCTTAAGAAGCTTCCTTGCCCTGTTCTGCACTCAATCTGCTTAGCTGAGATGGCATGCCAAGGCCGATTAGTTGCTAAAATATCCTGCCATATATTTATTGTGACGTAGATTTCCATGGTCTTGTAGCCAATCTGTTAGGTGAAATAGCTCTACACCGTTTTATACTCGATCTTTGTTGCTGCGATGGCCTTCGATAGTTCGATGGCTGTGTGCTCAGCCTCATTGACTGCTGAAACAGCCTGCCATAATTTAGCACTCAGATCTGTTTGCTGAATTAGCTTTACATATATTTCGTTACTTAGATCTGCTCATCCAAATATCTTGCCATAGCTTTAGACATCGACCTAGGTATTTTCTTCTGGACTTCATAAAAAAGCATATATGTTTTTCCTGTAATATCTAGTAGAAGAACTAATTTGTATGTCTAACAGATGGACAGGACTTGGATAACTTCTGCTCGAAGATTCTCCGCTGCATATGTCGAGGGGGTTGAAAACTTCATGAACTTTATCAGAGCTGAGTACGGTGGTCCAAAATCAGATGTGCTCTGCCCGTGTAGCAGTTGCATGAATTCAGTTACAAGACCCCAGTCAAGTGTGCAAAATCATCTACACTTGTATGGGATGTCGGTCACATATACTAGGTGGGTTCATCATGGTGAAGCTGTGAACGTCAATGTTATTGACTACGTGGAAGCAGCAGATCACCATCAT
Organism: Triticum aestivum; assembly: GCF_018294505.1. Lineage (NCBI taxonomy): Eukaryota > Viridiplantae > Streptophyta > Magnoliopsida > Poales > Poaceae > Triticum > Triticum aestivum. The sequence continues at coordinate 177,013,301 of NC_057799.1, forward strand.
GATCTGCCTAATGCTCAGGTGGATGAGGAGGAGGAGGAGGAGGTGGTGGCGGAGCCAGTGAGTTTGACCAACATTGAAACAATGCTACGAAATGCTCGTGCATTCCGTGAACTTTCACCTGCAGAAGAAAAACGGTGGGCCCGCATGTTGGAACAATGCAACGTGGCTGTCACCCCAGGAAATAAGCTGTCAGTATTCTCAGCTATGGTCACCTTTCTTCAGGTGAAGACATCTGAGGGGATGACCAACAAATCATTCAATGCGATGTTGGCTGCTTTCCGCAAAGCTTTCCCAGATGCGTCTGAGCTGCCACACACCTACAGTAAAATGAAGAATTTCCTTCGTGCAGTTGGGATTGGATATGATATGATCCATGTTTGTAAGAATAATTGTGTTCTGTTCCGGAAGGATTATGCCAACTTAAGTGAATGCCCGAAATGCAAATCATCAAGATGGAAAGATGGCGATGTTGTGAAGAGGATTCCTCATAATGTTCTGAGACATTTTCCAATTACACCAAGATTGCAGAGGTTGTTCCATGATGCTGAAACAAGAGAGGATGTACTGTGGCATTCTAGGAATCAGGAGTACAGAGATCAGAATGTAATGAGCCATCCATCACATGGTAGTTAGTGGAAAAGCTTCAATCAGAAGCACAAACAGTTTGCTGCTGACCCAAGAAACATTAGACTTGGCTTAGCTTTAGATGGATTTAACCCATTTGGCCACCAGAGTGCCACATATAGCATGTGGCCAGTGCTTGTTATCCCTTACAACATGTGTCAGGTGGTGGGTGCGACATATGCCAACGGGTGGCTTATCATTGTGGGAGCCAGTAAGATGTCGCCGGTGCCTGGAAACGGGATGAGGCGAAGACATGCACGCCAGAAAATCTTACCCAGGTTCGGGGCTCTCCGTGGAGATAACACCCCTAGTCCTGCTCTGCGGGGTCTCCGCATGATCACTAGATCAAGACAAGTAGCTACAAGTGCTCCTTGAGCTGTCGGGTTAGAGGGAGAAGAAGGGCAAGGCTAGCTCTCCTTTTCTCTCTATGTGGTGTGTGTAATTCTGTGAGACCAACCCTTTGCATGGGTGTCCCGGGGGGTTTATATAGGCCTACCCCCCAGGGGTACAATGGTAATCCGGCTGGGCGCGTGTCCCAGCCATCCGTGTCTATGCTTGCCGGCTTCTCCGCCGATCATTGGGGTTGCCGGCTTCTTGGCCGGCACGCCGGCCCCACCGCATGGGGGCTTTGTCGGCGGCTGGTTACTGTTGCCTCGCCTGTGATGATGAGGGCTTTGTCGAGGTAAGCATGGCTACAGTGTCACCGCCTTGCGAGCTCTCACTGTAGCCTTACCTCGTCTTGTCTCCTTAATAGGGCGCATGCTTCAAGGGAGGGAGGTAGCCGGCTATTGGGAGCCAGCCACATCCCTGACCGACTAGAGGAGGCCAGGCCGTCTCCAGATGTCTCCCTGGCAAAGGGGCCCGCCGCCCGCGGGCCGTTCTGGCACCTGTCATGGGTGACGTCGAGGCCAACATGGCTAGAGTGTCGCGCCGGACGGGGGATGGCTGGCCCGTACGGCACCCTGTGGCCATGCCTGTTCCGGGATTCGGGGGTAGTGGGCTGTACTGCAGCCACGCCCCATCCTATCACCGTTATGTGGGTACAGTCTTAGTGGGTGCAGTCTTGGCTGGCTTCTGAGAGTCGGCTTTCTTCATGGCCGGCTTCTGGGAGTCGGTCCTCTTGGGGCTGGCTTCCTGGAGTCGGCTATCTCGTATCTTTCTTGGGGGAGGTTTTCTGAGACTGGGTCGCCTTCTGGGAGTCGGCCCTGGCGATAGCCGGCCAGGGGAAGGCGGCCCTATGCTTTGTATGCTTGAAAGCTCGAATGGCCTGATAATTTTCCGAAGAGCCAGGGGGAGTCGGTTAGGCTACCCGTGGCCATTTACTCCGACAGTAGTTCCCGAAGCTGATTGGGCTTCGAGGTTGAGTGGAGGTCGGAAAGCTCGGGCAGCTTCTTATCTTGACGAGCCAGCAGCTGGGAGCCGGCTCCGGTTGGGCGTGCCGTCTTGGCGAAAATTTTAAAGTCGGAAGGCGGGAGTCTGTTGGCGCGTACGCCGGGCTGCGGGCCGGCCGCTCGCCGCCTGCGAACCACGTGGCATCCCCTAGCTGAAGAGAGCCTGCCAACCCACGCGCGTGACAAGACGCCGCCGCAGGCCAAGGGCCCACCACTCCTACGCCTAGGCCCAGGCGCGGATTCTTTGCGGCCCAAAGCCGTCCGCACGTCTTCCGGCGGCGGTTTCCGCACGTCTTTAGGGCGCAGTAATCGCGGGACGTGGGGGAGTGGGTGCAGTTAATCCCACGTCCCACCCCACGCCTCGCCTCCTCGGCTTCCGCACGAGGCTATAAGTAGGGGGAGGAGGGGAAGCGGCAGACGCTCGCACGCTCCTCTCCTCTCCGCCATCTTCTTCCTCCTGCTTTCCCTCACGGCAGCGCCTCACCGCCGCGCCGTCCCACCATTCTTTTCCCCACCGCCGCGCTCATTCTTGTCGGCCTCACGCCGCCATGCAGTACGGCGGGGACTGGGACGGCTCCAACGTCCATATGGACCACGTCGAGTTCCTCCGCAAGACGCGGCGGCTGCCCGGCGCGGATAAGGTGCGGGTCCGTCTCGCGCCTGAGAAGGAGATCACGCCGGAGCCGGAGGAAGGCGAGCGGGTGGTCTTCCGCTCGCATTTCCTGCGCGGCATCGGCTTGCCAGCGAGTGCTTTCTTCCGTTCCTTCCTCGAATTCTATCAACTCCAGCCGCACCACCTCACCCCGAACACGGTGGTGCTGCTGTCCGCCTTCGTCACCTTGTGCGAAGGCTATCTTGGCGTTCTCCCCACCCTCGAGCTCTGGGGGGAGTTCTTCCAGTCCAAGCTGGGCACGCGTATGCAGGGCGTGCCGGCCCAGAGTGGCGCCTTCATCGCGATGCGGAGGGTGGCAGCCGACAACCCCTTCCCCGTCATCACGCTAATCCAGTCGGTGAAGCTCTGGCAGAAGTCATACTTCTACGTGAAGAACGTCGCCCCGCAAGGCGACTACGTCAATTTGCCGGCTTATGTAGCCGGCCCGCCGGCGGGTAGGCGGCCCCAGTGGTCCTATCGGGCCGTGACGCTGACGCCGGCTGGAGCCGCGGCCGTCGCCCGACTGCGGGTGATGATCCAGTCGGAGGGCCTGACTGGGTCCGACTTGCTGGCCGCCTTCGTCGCGCGCCGGGTGCTTCCGCTTCAGAGCCGCCCTCACCTGATCTGTCAGATGAGCGGCCAGCTCGATCCGAGTCGGATGTGCACCAAGGACATGCCGCACGACGAGGTGGCCCATATGGTGAATTACCTTGCGAACTGCAAGCTCTCCGCAGAATGGCAGTTTGGCAAGGAGCCATATTCCCGGGCACATTCGCCGCCCACGGTATGTTCTCTTTTTCCCTTTCTTCTCTTAGTTTTGTCGCCGAGTTCCTTTTGGCCGACTCTGACCAGTCGGCATGTCTCGGCAGAGCCCTCTCCTTCGACCTGCAGGCGGGTCGGAGGCGGAGCGCCGATTCCTCCCCGACCGGACGGAGCACGACCTGGAGGACCCCGACTTGGGGGCGGCCGCCATGGATGACAACACCGAGGCGGGTGGCGGCCAAGCCGGCGGCGAGGCAGGCGGCTTCGGGCTTGGAGTCAGATTCGACGACTGGCCGGATGACAACGAGGCGGAAGTCGTCCCACGCCGCCAGCCGGCGTCTGGCCACGGCGTGGGTTCCTCCGCCGCGCCGCCTGCTCGGGGCGGCGGGCAGAAGCGTCGTGCCGCGTCGGGCTTGTTCGGCAGTCGGCCAAAGAAGCCCAAGGGCGGGGCAGCGGCGACCAGGCGGGATGAGGCGGCCGCGAAGGCGGCCCGCTTCCGCAAGGCGGTGAAGCAGCCGTAGACGGTGTCGGCGTAAGTGTATACTCCTTCGTGTATTCTTTCTTCTTTTCTCTGGTAGTTCCTGAATCCTTGTCCTTTCTCAAAAATTCAGGGCTCCACTTTCGCTCGAGCGGGTTGCTGCCGCCTCCGTCGTTGGATCGCCGGGAGGATCCGGGAGCACCACTCGCCGCATGGACCCCCGTGCCGAGCTTCAGGCGGTGACGGAGCGAAACGCGCGGGAGGAGCGGGAGGCGGAGGAGTTGAGGGCGGCCGCCACCAAGGCGGCGCAGGAGGAGGAGGCGGCGAAGGCGCGCGCCGATGCAGCGGCCAAGGCCCAAGTGGAGGCTGCGGCCGCGGCGATGGCGGAGGGGGCCTCGCTTGTCACTACTCTGCGCGTCGCGGCGCCTGAGGCCCCAGAGCCCCCGCCAGAAGAAGCCGGCGGTGACCAGCCGGGATTGGAGAGGGAGGACGACGTCGTCGTCCCGGAGAGGGAGGCAGCACCGGCCCCACCGACTGGGGCGACCCAAGGCGGCCGGCCTAACTTGCCGCATGCGCAATCGGCCGGGGGCGAGCCGGCCGCGGGGACTGATCTGCTGGTCCAGATGCTGTCGCGCCAGCGCACGGGGAAGGCTGCATCGGAGCCACAGAAGGCCGCGGGCTCCAGCTCGTCGGCCCAGGACATGGAGGCGGCCTGAGCAGTCGGGTCGGATCTTCCTTGACGACTTCTTCCTTATTGCTTCTTTCTTTTCTGCCATCCCTGCAGCGGCCAACGCCAGTCTAAGGGAGCAGCTGGGCGGGACTCAGGCCGCCCTCCGCGCTAAGGAGGCCGAGTTTGCCGCCTTGGCACAGGAGCGTGACCGCCTGGCCAAGAGGTTGGCCGACCAGGAGGAGAGCCACAAGGCGGCCCTGAAGGCGGTGCGGGACAGCGAGGCCGCTCTCCAAGCCGAGTATGAGACAGAGGCGGCCAGCTGGGCCGAAGCAAAGCAGACGCTGATCAACGGCTATGGCCAGATCAAAGACTTGGTTGACGGTAGGCCGCCTTCCTCTTCGTCCTTGCTTGCCGCTTGCCGTTTTAGCTCGTTTTCTGACTTGGTGTTTTTCTCTTCTTTCTCTTTCTTCCTTGCGCAGAGTACTTCCCTGGCTACTCTACCGCCGCCAACCAGGTCGTCGAGGCCCACCGCGAGGCACAAAGGCAGGCTGGCGCCAAGATCGCACCAAACGCTCGCCGGTCGCTGGAGGAGCAGCTCTTGGCGATCCAGGCCCGCCTCCAGCCGGCTCATCGCCTGCTCCGCCGGCTTCAGCGTGTTGGGGCGCAGGTGTTGGCCGCTCTCTGGCCTGGTGAAGTGATTCCCCGCACCCCCAGTCGGACTGCCGACTGGCTGGAGGTGGCGGTCGGCCGCTTCGAGGCCTGGAAGGCTTCGGCGGCTCGGTCCGGCGCCAGGCGGGCGCTGGAGTTCGCCAAGGCCTGGTATCCCGAGCTGAGTCTGGACCAGCTGGCCACCTGGCGGCAGGAGGCCGACACGGAGCTGGAGCCGGCGCGGCCGGCTATCATCCAGCGGGCTTCGGCGATCGCCGACTACACCGACACCAGCGCCTTCGCTCCTGAGGTGGACGACAACGGTGTTGCCCAGCCGGAGGAGTGGTTCGGGCTGAACCCGGCAGACGGCGAGGACTCGGCGGAGGAGATCGACTCCAGCGACGAGGGCGAGGAGGAGGAGGAGGAGGGTGAAGACGCCGGGCCAGATGGTGGAGCGGCCGGTCAGCCTCAGCTTGACCGTGCCTCCAGCAACAAGGCACGCGCGGGTGCACCGCCTGCAGCCGGCGATGATCAAGCCGAGACCCGCCAGCCGGCCACTCCTCCAGCCGGTGGCGCCGTCTCCACCGACCAACCCGGCTCCCACACTGCGCCCTTAGTCTAGTCTGCTGCCTCTATTTTCCTGTTTTACCACTCTTGGAACAGTATTTTGTTAGGTTTGCACAATTCCACCCACTGGGGGTGTATTCGAACTATATTGATTACCGGCCTGTTGGGGGCCTTATGTGTAAATATAATTATGCATGCGTTTGGCTTTCCCTTGTTCTTTGCTTTTCATCCTTCTGCTGTTTCCTTTGCCGCCCTCCCTTGGTTGCCGCCTCCCCAGTCGGACAGTTGCTCTGCAATCTGTGGCTGGAGAAGTGCTTGGCCAGTTGGGAGGGCAAGTACTCTAGCTTTGTTGGATTATAGCGAAGTGATTGGGAGGCCAGCCAGCCGGCTGTTTTGACAGCCGGCAAGCGTGGTTGGAGGCCGTCTTTGCGTTATACAAGTTCGTTAGTCCTTAGCCGTTTTTCATGTGGGCATCCTTTCTGCCTTTGGCTCTTGCCAGTCGGACAGTCGGTTCTTCGAGCTGCGACTTTCAACAAGAGAGGGCTCGGGTGCCGGCACACTACTTGTCTGACTTCAGGTAGAACTTTAATATAACTTAAGGCGGCCAGTCCCCGGGCCGACTAGTCGAACCCGGTGCCAGACAGAAAATCAAATGTAATAATACATTCATGAATATGACACTCGTCATTCATAGATAAAGGAGGGCAGTCCCCGAGTGCTCCTCGGGGGGCCCGTTGTTTCGTACTTAATACAAAAGGTAGCATGATACATACTGCTTTCAACTGTAAAATCTTCTCAGGAGGTTCGCGTTCCATGGTCGCTCCGACTCCTTGCCGGAATCATCCCTCTTGCGTGCTCTTGGTTTTTGTGCGTCGATCAGGTAGTAGGAGTCGTTGCCTAGTGCCTTGCTGATGACGAAAGGGCCTTCCCAAGGGGCCGAGAGCTTGTGCTGGCCGGCTGTTCGCTGGATCAGCCGAAGCACAAGGTCGCCCTCTTGGAAAGATCTTGGCTTGACCTTGCGGTTGTGGTAACGGCGCAAACCCTGCTGGTAGATGGCGGACCGGCTGAGTGCTAACAGCCGGCCTTCTTCCAGCAGGTCGACGCCGTCTTCTCGCGCTTCCTTGGCCTCCGCCTCCGTGTACATGGTGACCCGAGGCGAGTCGAACTCGATGTCGGTTGGGATGACAGCCTCGGCACCATATACAAGGAAGAACGGAGTGAAGCCGGTTGACTTGTTAGGGGTAGTACGCAGACTCCAGAGGACAGCCGGCAGCTCATCGAGCCAGCAGCCGGCCGATCGCTCCAGTGGTACGACCAGTCGGGGCTTGATGCCGGAGAGGATGAGTCCATTTGCTCGCTCGACCTGGCCGTTTGACTGCGGGTGGGCAACGGACGCTAAGTCCAGTCGGATACCCTGCGTCGCGCAGAAACGTGCCAGTGCTCCTTTGGCAAAGTTTGTGCCGTTGTCGGTGATGATGCTGTGCGGCACGCCGTACCGAGTAGTGATGTCGGCAATGAACGTCACGGCAGTCGGCCCGTTCAGCTTCTTGATCGGCTTTGCTTCGATCCACTTGGTAAATTTGTCCACGGCGACAAGCAGATGTGTCAAGCCGCCGCGGGCTGTCTTGAATGGGCCCACCATGTCCAGCCCCCAGACGGCAAAGGGCCAGGTGAGGGGGATGGTCTTGAGTGCAGAAGCCGGCAGGTGTTGCTTGGAACTGAAGACTTGGCATCCTTTGCAGCTTTTGACTATCTCTTTGGCATCTTCCAAAGCAGTCGGCCAAAAGAAACCGTGGCGGAAAGCTTTGGCCACAAGTGATCTTGAGGCTGCGTGGTGGCCGCATTCGCCTTGATGGATATCCTTGAGGATTGCCACACCTTTCTCTGGCTCGACGCAGCGCTGGAAGACTCCAGTGACGCTGCGCTTGACAAGTTCTCTGTTTATTATTGCATATGCTCCGGCTCGACGTTGCACTAGTCTTGCCGAGATCTCATCAGCCGGCAGCTCTCTGTTGACTAGGAAGTTGAGGATGGGCTGGGCCCATGATGGAGCTGTGACTTCTTCTACTGTCAGTACAACCATTGTGACTCGGGTGGGCAGGTTGGGTGGTGGGGAGTTGGAGTCGGCCACCGCTTCTTGTGTCGCTGCAGTCCCCGGGCCGACTGCTGCAGTCCCCGGGCCGGGTTCTGAAGTCCCCGAGCCGGGTGCGACTACGGCAGTCCCCGGGCCGGTTGTCGAAGTCCCCGAGCCGCCTGCTGGGTTCCTCCAGTCGGATCCGGCTGCATCGGTGGCAGGCGGTACGAAGATAGAGTCCGACTCTGGAGACGGCTTGATGGACGGTTTGAGGAGGCGCTGGAGAGAGACACCGGTCGGTATAGCCTGTCGGGTGGAGCCGATCCGTGCCAGGGCATCTGCTTGGTCGTTGTCGGCCCGTGGCACGTGAAGGAACTCGCACCCTTCGAAGTACCCACTGATCTGCTGGACGAGGAATCGATAGCTCGCCATGTTTGCATCCTTGGCGTCCCAGTCGCCAGATGACTGCTGGACCACCAAGTCTGAGTCGCCATAACACAGGATCCGGCGTATGCCGAGCTCTTTGGCTAGCCGGAGCCCGTGTATGAGTGCCTCGTACTCGGCCACGTTGTTGGAGGCGGCGAAGTGGATTTGCAGCGTGTATCTGAGTTTGTCGCCTTTGGGAGAGGTGAGGACGATGCCGGCTCCCAAGCCGGTGCGCATCTTGGACCCGTCGAAGTGCATCCGCCAATGGGTAGAGTCGGGAGCCGGCGGTAGGTACTGGGTCTCGGCCCAGTCGACGAGGAAGTCGGCCAATGCTTGGGACTTGATGGCGGTGCGGGGCTGGTAGAAGATTGTGTAAGGTGCCAGCGCAATGGCCCATTTAGCCACCCGGCCGGATGCATCCCGACTGCCTATGATCTCGGCAAGCGGGGCGGTGCACACGACCGTGATGGGATGCTCTTGAAAGTAGGGCTTCAGCTTCTTGGCGGCGAAGTACACTCCATAGCACATCTTCTGGTAGTGCGGGTAGTTTTGCTTTGAGCTGGATAGTACTTCGCTTAGATAATATACCGGCCTCTGGACTAGCTGGGCTCGGCCTTCTTCCGGGCGCTGGACCACGACAACTGTACTGACCACTCGGCTAGTCGCGGCAATGTAGAGGAGCATGGGCTCCTTCTCAGTCGGCGCCGCCAGGACAGGTGGAGTAGTCAGCATCTTCTTCAACTCATGGAAGGCTTGGTCTGCTTGGTCATTCCACTCGAAATGAGTGGATTTCTTCATGAGTCGGTACAGGGGGAGAGCCTTCTCTCCTAGCCGGCTGATAAAGCGGTTTAAGGAGGCCAGGCACCCAGTGAACTTCTGCACGTCCCGCAACTTGGTGGGAATCTCCATTCTCTCAATGGCCTTGATCTTCACAGGGTTGCACTCAATGCCGCGTTCGGAGACCAGAAAGCCTAGAAGCTGGCCGGCTGGTACTCCGAACACGCATTTCTCGGGGTTGAGCTTGATCTGGAATCGGCGCAAGTTGGCAAATGTTTCTTTGAGGTCCTCCAGCAGGGTGCCGCGCTTCTCTGTCTTCACCACAATATCGTCTACGTAGACGTGGGCATTTCTGCCGAGTTGCTTGAGGAGGCATTTCTGCATGCAACGCTGAAAAGTGGCACCGGCATTCCTCAAGCCGAATGTCATAGTCAGGTAACAGAAAGCTCCGAATGGTGTGATGAAGGCAGTCTTCAGGCGGTCTGCTGGGTCCAACTTGATCTGGTGGTATCCTGAGTAGGCATCCAAAAAACTCAACAGCTCGCATCCGGCCGTGGAGTCTATCACTTGATCAATCCGTGGCAAAGCAAACGGATCTTTGGGGCAGGCCTTGTTGAGGCTGGTGTAGTCTATACACATACGCCATTTGTTGTTCTTCTTCAACACCAAGACTGGGTTGGCAAGCCACTCTGGGAAAAATACTTCCATAATAAAGCCGGCGGCGAGGAGCCGGGCTATCTCTTCTCCTACGATTCTTCGCTTCTCTTCTGACAGTCTGCGGAGGGGCTGCTTGACCGGCTTCGCGTCGGCTCGGACGTGCAATTTGTGCTCGGCGAAATCCTTCGGAACACCCGGCATGTCCTTTGGGGACCATGCAAAGATGTCTCGATTCTCACGGAGGAAGTCGACGAGCTCGCCTTCCTATTTACTGTCCAGGTTTGCACCAATGACTGCAAACCTTTCCGGGTTCTCCGGGTCCAGAGGTATCTTCTTCGTCTCCTTGGCCGGCTGGAAGGAGCCCTGCGCATCATAATCCTTGGGGTTGGGAGACAAGGCCGGCTGCTTGCCGGCCATGGCCACAACTCGCTCCAGCATCTTCTTCTCTTCTGCCACTACGAGGGACTCGGCCAGCCGACTGCTGGCTGCAGCGCACTCGATGGACTTCTTGTAGTCGCCGGCTACAGTGATGATCCCCTTCGAGCTCGGCATCTTCATCTTCAGGTAGGCGTAGTGGGGCACAGCCATGAACTTGGCCAGAGCAGGTCGGCCAAGCAAGGCGTGGTAAGGGCTCTCCAGATCTACTACCTCGAACCAGATTGCTTCTCGGCGAAAGTGATCCTTGTCTCCGAAGAGAACATCCATCTTGATCTTGCCGATCGGGGAACAGGACAGGCCGGGTACGATGCCATGGAACACGGTCCGGCTTGGCATGAGCTGCTTTGCCTTGAGGTTCAGCTTCTCCATGGTATCGCGGTACAGTATGTTGATACTGCTTCCGCCATCAATCAGAACGCGGGAGAATCGGGCAGCTCGCCTCTCCGTTGCGAGGGTGACATCCAATACTAATGCGTAGGAGCCAGGGGACGGCATCACCTCTGGGTGATCGGCCCGGCTCCAGTTGATAGGCTTCTCGGACCAATGCATGAACTCGGGGTTGCTGGAGGCGACTGCGTTGACCTCTTGGTGCTGTCGGCGCCGGCTGCGCTTGTCTTCAACCTGGCTCGTGAAGACGACGTAGGCGGCGTGCTCTTCAGGGAACTCATCTTGAATGGCTCCGACTGCTGGTCGAGCAGCCGGCTGCTGGGGGGCTGGAGGCGGCGGGCCGGGAGGCGGAGGCGGCACCAGCCCCTCGCCCTTGGAGATCCGTGTGAGCCAGTGGCACTTTCGGGTCGTGTGGTTGGACGGCTTCGCGCCGCTGTGGAACTTGCAGGGGGCATCGAGAGTCTGCTCGTAGGAGAAGGCCGGCTGCCAAGCCGGCCTGCCGCCCTTCTTCTTGGGAGCGGGCCGTTCTTCGGGCTGCTCATCTTCGACTGTGGCCACCTGCCGACTGGTGGAAGGCGGCATAGGGGCCTTGCGCTTGTGGTCGTTCTGGTAGGGGCGCCGATTGGAGTCGCCAGCCGGCGTCTTGGGAGCCGGAGCGAGCACCTTCCCAGAGGCGTCCACTCGGAGCTCGGTCTTCATCGAGGAGTCGGCCGTGGCGTACTTGTCCGCAATGATCAGCAGCTCGTCGAGGGTAGCCGGCTCGTCGCAGAGGAGTCGGTGCTTGAGGAGGGTGCCCTCTCGGCACCCGGCGGTGAAGTATTCGATGGCCTGAACCTCGTGCACCCCCTCGCAGGAGTTGCGGAGCTCGGCCCACCGCGTGAGGTAGTCGCGGGTCGACTCGTTGGGCCCTTGGACGCATAGGGAGAGCTGGCGGGGCTTGGGAGGCCGCTTGTACGTGCTGGTGAAGTTGCGGACGAAGACTTCCGTGAAGTCCAGCCAGCTGTTGACGCTGTAGGGCTTGAGGCTGTTGAGCCAGGTGCGTGCCGTGCCTTGCAGCATGAGAGGGACGTACTTCACGGCTACGCGCCTGTTGCCGTTCGCTATGCTGACAGCAGTAGAGTAGTCGATGAGCCAATCTTCCGGCTTCACAGAGCCGTTGTACTTGGGCGTGTCTCTGGGGAGCGAGAACCCTTTGGGGAAGGGCTCGTCGCGGATGCGGGGGCCAAAGCATGGCGGGCCGACATCGTCTTCTTCTTCTAGCGCCAGGGATCGAGCTAGGCGGTCGATCCGGTGGCGGGCGTCGTTCTCGCCGACTCCTTCGCGGTGGCCTAGTCGGCCACCAAGAGTCGGATGCGTGACAGGCGGCGGGGTGGGATATCTCTCCCCTCGAGGCGGGGGGGGAGGCGGATTTCCTTGGCGCTCCACTGCTCGAGGGCGGCCTTCCGCGTCGCGCTCGATGGTGATCCGAGTCCGGCTGCGGCTAGCAGCCGGCTCCTTGTCTTTCCTAGCGCGGGCGCCGCTCGCAGTCGGCGACCGGGATGTCGCGGCGTGCTCTCGGCGGGGGGAGGACTCTCAGCGCGGGCGCCGGCTTCGTGCCGTTCTGCGGCCGCGTCGATCAGCTGCTGGATTCGCCTTGTCATGTAGGGGAGCTCATCAGCCCCCAGCCCATTTAGCTCTTCAGCGGCCGCCTGAGCGGCTCGCAGATTCTCGAGCGGGGTGGCGTAGACGGGGCGGTCTGCCCCCAGCATGCTGGCGATGGCCGCGCCGCGCTTCTTGACGAGGCCGGCTCGGCTCGGCCCGCCATGAGGCGGCGTGCCAAAGGCGGCGCGGTCGACTTCGCGCTGGTGAGCCTCGGTGAGGCGTCTCATGGAGGCTATCTTCTGGCCTTCCGCGATGAGGGCGAGGCGGCGTGCCTCCAGGGTCTCGGCGTCGGCGTCGGCCGGGATGGGGACGGACAAGTCATGCATCGCCGCTTGCAGGGCGTCGTGGGCGTTCTCGCCCGAGTCGGCGACGTGGCTGATGACCAGCACCTCAGTGACAGCGCTGCTGCCGCTGTCAGCTCGGGGGAGAGGGTCGTTGAAGACTACCACGTCGGAGGGGTAGGCGTCGAGCGATGCCGTGTCGGAGTCGACAAGCATCGGGTCGGTGGAGCCGACCGACTCCAAGTCTATAGCAAGCTCGCTGGAGACGTGAAGTTGGTCGAGGAGGCTGACGAGGCGACTCTCGGGGTAGTCCGTGCCTGCGTCGGACGCGGGCTCGTCGGAGATGCGAGCCTCGCCAAGAAGATCGGCGAGGCAGCTCGCTGCGCAGGCGTCGTCAACGCCTTGCAGCGCGTCGGGGCAAGCGCCATCGGGTGCAGCGGGCTGGCTGCGCTCGCGGGGAAGGAAAAGGGTTCCCGTCCAGAACAGGTCTGCAGACGACGGTGCACCTGGCCCCACGGTGGGCGCCAAATGTCGGGTGGTAGGTGCGACATATGCCAACGGGTGGCTTATCATTGTGGGAGCCAGTAAGACGTCGCCGGTGCCTGGAAACGGGATGAGGCGAAGACATGCACGCCGGCGAATCTTACCCAGGTTCGGGGCTCTCCGTGGAGATAACACCCCTAGTCCTGCTCTGCGGGGTCTCCGCATGATCACTAGATCAAGACAAGTAGCTACAAGTGCTCCTTGAGCTGTCGGGTTAGAGGGAGAAGAAGGGCAAGGCTAGCTCTCCTTTTCTCTCTATGTGGTGTGTGTAATTCTATGAGACCAACCCTTTGCATGGGTGTCCCGGGGGGTTTATATAGGCCTACCCCCAGGGGTACAATGGTAATCCGGCTGGGCGCGGGTCCCAGCCATCAGTGTCTATGCTTGCCGGCTTCTCCGCCGGTCATTGGGGCCCGCCGACTGGTGGGTCCCGCCGGCTGCCGGCTTCTTGGCCGGCACGCCGGCCCCACCGCATGGGGGCTTTGTCGGCGGCTGGTTACTGTTGCCTCGCCTCTGATGACGAGGGCTTTGTCGAGGTAAGCATGGCTACAGTGTCGCCGCCTTGCGAGCTCTCACTGTAGCCTTACCTCGTCTTGTCTCCTTAATAGGGCGCATGCTTCGAGGGAGGGAGGTAGCCGGCTGTTGGGAGCCGGCCACATCCCTGGCCGACTAGAGGAGGCCAGGCCGTCTCCAGATGTCTCCCTGGCAAATGGGCCCGCCGCCCGCGGGCCGTTCTGGCACCTGTCGTGGGTGACGTCGGGGCCAACATGGCTACAGTGCCGCGCCGGATGGGGGATGGCTGGCCCGTACAGCGCCCTGTGGCCATGCCTGTTCCGGGATTCGGGGGTAGTGGGCTGTACTGCGGCCACGCCCCATCCTATCATCGTTATGTGGGTACAGTCTTAGTGGGTGCAGTCTTGGCCGGCTTCTGGGAGTCGGCTTTCTTCATGGCCGGCTTCTGGGAGTCGGTCCTCTCGGGGCCGGTTTCGTGGAGTCGGCTATCTCGTATCTTTCTTGGGGGAGGTTTTCTGAGACTGGGTCGCCTTCTGGGAGTCGGCCCTGGGGATAGCCGGCCGGGGGAAGGTGGCCCTATGCTTTGTATGCTTGAAATCTCGAATGGCCTGATAATTTTCCGAAGAGCCAGGGAGAGTCGGTTAGGCTACCCGTGGCCATTTACTCCGACAACATGCCTCCAAATGTCTGCACCAAAGAATCAAACTACATGATGGCGTTGCTCATCCCAGGTCCAAAAAGTCCTGGAAAGGATTTTGATTTGTTCATGGAGCCTCTTGTGGAGGAACTTCAACAGCTATGGAGGGGTGTTCTCACTCGAGACCTATATAGCAGCCCACCAGCTGATTTCTTTCCGCGTGCTGTTATAATTTGGTGCATCCATGATTATCCGGCTTTGGGCACTATGTCAGGGGGAACGACACATGGTTACAATGCATGTGTTCGCTGTGACAGGAATCCGCTGTCATACACAATACTTAGCAAGATCTGTTACATTGGACACCGCCGTTTCCTTGCCAAGGACAAGCCGCATCCTAGAAAATACCGAAGACATGTGTTCAATGCAAAGCATGAAAACCGTGAGGCGCCAAAGAGGCTCACCGCCGATGAATTAGAGAACGTCAGGCATATTACACCAGGAAACCATCCTGATAATGGTAGCGGGAAAAGGAAGCGTGGCAGAGCAGAAGAGAGATTATTGTTTACCCGCAGGTCCACTTTGTGGGACTTGGAGTATTGGAAAGATTTGGATCTGCGGCATAATCTTGATGTGATGCACATCAAGAAAAATATATGTGACAACATTATCGGCACACTTCTTAATATTGAAGACAAGACGAAAGATATCTTAAAATCTAGGATTGATTTGACACACCTGGGTATCAGACAGGATTTGCAGGTGCAAGATGAAGGTAAACCACGGGATATGGCACCAGCTGTGTACGTCTTGGACAAGGTAAAAAGAAAAGAATTCTGCAAGGTCTTGTCACGTGTGAGATTCCCACATGGATTTGCTTCCAACCCTGAAAGGAGAGTCAGTGCAGATGGAGATAAGGTACAAGTGTTGAAAACTCATGACTGCCACGTCCTATGTCAAAGGGTTTTACCTGTTATCCTTAGAGGATTGGGCCGCCCTGACTTACACAGAGCAGTTGCAGAGTTGGGACAATTCTTCAGGGAACTCTGCAGTAGAAATATCAGGATAGATGCTTTGGAGCGTCTTAGAGACAAGATACCAACTATCCTATGCGACCTTGAGAAGATATATCCTCCAGCCTTCTTTGATGTGATGGTGCATTTGGCTGTTCATCTACCTGATGAGGCACTACTTAGAGGTCCAGTACAGTATGGCTGGATGTACCCTATTGAAAGGTGGCTAGGCACTTTCAAGGGCTATGTTAGGAACAGAGCTAGACCTGAGGGTTCCATTGCAGAGGCCTACATTGCTACAGAAGCGTTGACATTCTGCTCAAAATACATTGAAACAGCTGATCAGCTTAGCAAAGACGTGGATGAAGACAATCCCGGGCTCAATGTTTTCGATTATTATGTTCGAGTTACAGGGAAGAGTCGACAAGAGGGCAAACCTAAAGATTTGGACAAAATGGTTTGGTATGTGTTGAATAACTATCTTGAGATACTACCTTATATCAAGTAAGTGCTAAGTACTACAGCTTATACATCTTAATCTACTAAACTTGCAGCACAATCTTATATATTTAGATGTTTGACGTGATCACTATGTTGTGCAGCATCTACAAAAAGGAGTTACTGCCGCAAAATCCAAGAAACATTGACAAACTGGTTATGACAGGATTTGCGAAATGGTTCAAGAGCCGTGTAAGCTTTTGAATTGCACTGTCAGTTTTTTTAATATATTGAGTATATAAGATGATCAGCTTGTCTATTTTCTAACCATAGGTTAAGAAGATGCGGGAGGATGGGCAGGCAGTTGATGATGCCCTTTACTCACTAGCAATGGGTCCTGATACTCGGGTAAGACATTATGAATCTTGCGTTGTTGGAGATGTGCGCTACAACACCCTTGCACGAGACGAAGGCAGGAAGACACAAAACAGTGCCATCATGAGCACGGATACGTATGACAACGAGACAACTGAAATGTATGCTAACATAACAGACATTGTTCAGTTGCAGTATATCTCTAGTTTCGAGGATCATCGGTGTGTGGTTCTGTTGTGCTGTCGTTGGTATAACCCGTTTTCCAGGATCGCAAAACCCAGAGTTGATGATTATTTCAAATCCATCAATGTCAAGGCGGCGTACCAGACCAACGAGCCTTTTATTTTGGCAAATCAAGCAACACAGATATTTTTCTTGGAAGACACATTTGCACGTAGCGATGACTGGAGAGTAGTGCAAAGGTTTGAGCAGAGGAATTCGTTTAATGAAGTTGCACAACAAGATGATGCTTATACTGCTCCTGATGTACAAGATAACACAGATGTTCCTAATATCTTTGAGAACCATCACGTCAATGACGCCGGCGAAAAGATTGCCTGTCGTGCTGTGGACATACAAGAGTTGATCAAGAAGAAGCCAACGTTCGAGGACGTTGAGGACGAAGAAGAAGATGACACCGTGGGGAATGACGATTCAGACTGATACACATGGCGAAGATGTTGACGCTGCTGCTGCGGATGATGATTACATTGCTTTTGTCGTATTTTCCTATCAGAAGACATTTTTTATCTACTATGTGAAATGGTGTTTGCTATGACAACTGAAACCTGATGACCATGTTGTTTAGTATTTTCCTGTGAGAACATCACTTGTTATGTATGCTGATTTGTGTTTGGTGATTGTTTGACGACTAAAACATGATGACATTGTTGTTTAGTTGTACTCATATTTGGCTGTGAAACTTGAATTTGATTACATAGTCTGCCGTTGGACTGCAATTTGCTCGACATCTTCGAATGAGAACAAAGCTGACCCGACAGGTCCTCTACTAATTTATTTATTTATTACCAAAAGGGGCTTTGCTATTTATTTATTTATGAGCAAAAGGGGATACCCCCTGATTTCCGTTAATAGAAATCATTAGATGTTCACAACACTACGCCCACCCTGCTACACAGGTTTCATTCATTACTAGTTTCAGCAAAGTGCTCATGTCATAGCCACTGAATACATCACGAGTGCTACATACACTGCAAATAAAGAGACAATCATCCTACAGAGCACATCGATTTTGCCCATTATCTTCACAAGATCTTTCATCTCCTCATTGCTGTCAAGGCCGTTCAGCAGCTGTTGCTTGGCCATGATTAGAGGAACTACATCTTTAACCTTCTGCTCTGCATCTTCCTCTTATGCCGTTCCTTCAGTTACTTGTCCAACACCCCAACCTGCTGGTATTGGGATTCCTCGGCTAATCAAATAATCAGCGTAGTCGCACTCCCCCACATCAGCAACTTCCCAGAAATACAAATCACACGAATCTTCCCTTTTTTGCACGAATCAAATTGGAAGATCATCAACCAAACTATTAAAAAAATCAGCAACTGAAAGCAGCACAACAACACTTAAACATATTATTACTCCATGATTCAGGCATCTGTAGAAGACTCGGCTAGGGTTGAGGATTGTGGTTGAGACGCGACGGATGACTTTGCATGATTTGCAGCAGTGGCACCACACCAACGGCAGCGGGTTGCGATGAGCAACCGGCTGCGGTGCGTGTGCCGACGGGGGTGTGATGAGACCCACAGGCGATGGTACGGGTGGCGACTTGGCGCATATTTGGTTGTTGCCTGCTGAAGAGCAGGTGGACGAGTAGCCAGCGGACATGGTTGCTGCGGACAGAGCTTCTGATGCTAGGCAGAGTAAGTAGAGAAGAGGAGAAGCGAACGTTGGATATGTCAGTTTCATTACTTGCAGAGTAGCATAACACCATATATAGTCATAGTCTAGGTTTGTATTCGGACCAGCTACAGGAGCACGTCTCTCTTTTTTCTAAAACTCAGCAACGTCTCTTTACTGGCACACTAGCTTGTTCTGTACGCCTTCTCAAGTCTTTGATTCCTCCAACTGACATCTGGGGCCCACCGGAAGGGCCTCTGTATTTCGCGAAAAAAAACGTGCCCCCCGCTAACAGGTTGGACCCACCAGCTATCTTCGCACGCAAGGAAGTGCCTCCTTATTACGCATAAAAAAATGAGTACTCCCCATGCCAGCTGGAACCCAGCATCATGGGAGGCTGACTTGTGGGCCTACCAAGTTGACGGGGACGGAGGGCTTTGTCAACTTAGTCAATATGAACGATTCTAGCTCCAGTTACCGTACGATGTTCATCCAACGGCAGTAGTGCTTCTTCAACCTCTGGTCTTCTTGCTCCAGCCGCCCAAACCAGCGCCGGTCGTGCTGCGTGCTCCTGCCTCCCGTGGCCGGCTGTGATGCGCGGAGGCCTCACCGCCCCTACTACTCCCACCGCTGGCCAGGCCATCCCTCTTCTTCACCCACAACCCCTGTTATTCTGTGGCGACGGCAGCCTCACACCGCAGCCGAACCAGTGAACCCGCGTACTCCTCTCCGCGTGGGGCATCCACTGCCGGTGCTTTCCCCGGCCCTGCGTTGTCCCCCTTCCTAGGCCTCGCCGTCGGTCCACCACCTTTGGTTCTCTCGGCCATGTGGCGTGGTCAATGTGGTCAACAACCGACTCCATCGGAAGACTACTGTACGTGGAAGAGGCTGATAGCTGGGCCATGGCCACAGCTGGGTCACGGCCACAACCCAGTTGTTTTGTGATTTGCCAAGTAAGTCGCTTTGTCAGGCCATTTGGGCTGCAAATCTTTCCAAGCAAGAGGAGAGCTTCATTCGGGCTGGCCGAGAAAATGGCCTATCAGTAATGAGAAATGCGTTGTACATTTTTAAAACACATCAAACCGGCAATTAGTTTCAAATTTCTTTTTTTCATTTCGAGATTTTAAATTGCATTGATTTTTATGCGTGGACAATTTGTTGGATTTTATATTGATATACATTTATTTTTAAAATCAGTTTGAATGTGACTCGAAATTTCGGGATTATAAACAGTTCGGACCGCACCGAAATATGCAAAATTTCGTATAATTTTTTAACCGTGGCCACAATATGGGCTGTAATGCTAACAAAAAGAATATGGGCTCCAAAAAAACCTTAAGAATTAGCAAATGGGCTGTAATTTATTAGAAATAATGGCAGATGGGCGGTACGATGTTTTCCACAGATTTGAGGCTTTCCTAAAAAAAGGTTGACGCACAAGCAGTGATTTTTCGATGTCCATCCAACGACCGTCGTGCTTCTTCAATCTCTGCTCTTCCTGCTCCAGCCGCTCAAACAAGCGCCGACGGGACTGCCTGCTCCCTCCTCCCCGCGGCCGGCTGTGCTGCCGCGCAGGCCTCACCGCCCCACCATACTCCCATCGCTGGCCTAGCCATCCCTCTACTCACCCACACCTGTTGTTATTCTCCGGCGACGGCAGACGAACCAGTAAACCCTCGTACAGTCGTACTCCCCTCCGTGTGGGAAACAACTGCCGAGTCTTCCCTGCCTCCGTGTTGTTCCCTTCCTAGGCCTCGCCGTCGTCCACCGCCCTGGTGCTCTCAGCACGGCCTGGTCAACATGGTCAATGACCGACATGCATCTGAAGTGGACTGTACGTGGAGAGGCTGACAGCTGGGTCCACGGCCGCACGCAAGGAAATGCCTCCTTATTACGCGCAAAATAATGATTCCTCCATCTGACATCTGGGACCCACCGAAAGGGCCTCTGTATTTCGCGAAAAAAAGTTACTGCCGCTGACAGCTTGGACCCACCAGCTATATCTTCGCACGCAAGGAAGTGCCTCCTTATTACACACAAAAAAATGAATACTCCCCCTGTTAGCTGGGACCCAGTATAGTGGCAGGATGACTTCTGGGCCTACTAAGTTGACGGGGACGGAGGGCTTTGTCAACTTAGTTAATACGCACGATTCTAGCTCCAGTGACCGTACGATGTCCATTCAACGGCCGTAGTGCTTCTTCAACCTCTGGTCTTCTTGCTCCAGCCGCCCAAACCAGTGCCAGTCGTGCCTCGTGCTCCTGCCTCCCGTGACCGACTGTGCTGCCGCAGAGGCCTCACCGCCCCTACTACTCCCACCGCTCGCCAGGCCATCCCTCCACTCACCCACACCCCCTGTTATTCTGCGGCGACGGCAGCCTCACACCGCAGCCAAACCAGTGAAACCTCGTACTCCTCTCCGCGCGGGCTTCCACTACCGCGTCTTCCCCTGCTCCGCGTCGTCCCCTTCCTAGGCCTCGCCGTCATCCACCGCCCTGGTGCTCTCGGCGCGGCGTGGTCAACATGGTCAAGGAACGGCTTCCATCGGATGTGGACTGTACGTGGAGAGGCTGACAGCTGGGTCCACGGGCGCAGCAAGGAAGTGCCTCCTTATTACGCGGAAAATAATGATTCCTCCACTTGACAGCAGGGACCCATCAGACAGGCAACCATATTTCACGAAAAAAACGTTTCCCCCCTGACTGCTGGGACCTACCAGCGACATCTTCGCACGTAAGGAAGTGCGTCCGGGCAAAAAAAAACGATTCTCCCCCCCTGACTGCTGGGACCCACCAGCTACATCTTTGCACGCAAGGAAGTGCCTGACAGCCGGGACCCACCTGGTCCAAGCGTACGTAGCGTTGTCATTCTGGTCGCGAACATGTACGTACATACTGGTGGATGTAGAGGCGCGCACGTAGCATGTACACGTACGTACAGTGGCCAGTGTGCAAGAAAGAAAATACGGCCACGTACGTACATATGGGCAGGGTCTCGAACGCCTACTCACACATACGTACGGCCAGGGCTCGTGTACATGGCTAGGTCGGAACGGAGAAACTGCGTCGTCATCGTGTTCATGGGGAGGCAACAGAATGCGTCGTGTTCATCGGGAAGCAACGGAACGCGTGGGAGCCAACTGACTTGGACGGAACAGCCGATGAAAATGAGGCCTGGCGTATCGCAGAACGGAGGAAACGGCCTTGTGTTCGACCGGACACGGTCGAAACGGGATCCTGTTCATCGGGAGGGGTCTGGTGTACCGCAAAACGGAGGAAACGGACCTCCTACGGTCGAAACGGGAGTCCTGTTGATCGGGAGGGGTGTGGCGTACCGCAAAATGGAGGAAACGGATTTGTGTTGGAGCGCTACGGTCGAAATGGGGGTCCTGTTCATCGGGAGGGGTGTGGCGTACCGCAAAACGGGACTCCACGGGATACTGTTCATCTCCACCGTCGACCCCCTCCAGCCTCCATGGGCTACTGTTCATCCACCGTCGACCTCCTCCAGCCTCCACCTGCGACTATTCATCCACGGGCTCCTGTTCATCTAGCCTCCACCGCGCGCTACTCCACCGGCTACTGTTCAACTAGCCCTCTCCACGGGCTCCTGTTCAACCACCCCTCCACGGGCTACTGTTCATCCAGCCCTCCACCATCTACTGTTCATCCTGCCCCTCACGGGGTGGTCCTATTCATTCTGCCCTCCACGGGGTCCTGTTCGTCCAGCCCCAACCGGCTCGATCGATCGGGGTCCTGTTCATCCAGAGGCAACACCACGGGGTCCTGTTCATCAACCCCACCGGGAACTGTTCATCCAACCCCCCCCAGCAACGCTCACTGTTCATCCAGAGGCGGCATCGATCGGCTTCAGTTAGCAGCAGTAGCAAAGGAATCGCTCGATCGGGTTCAGTTAACAGCCATCGATCGATCGCTCGGGTTCAGTAACGCGTAGCCTGCAGTGCAATCGCTCGGGTTCAGTTAGAGCCCACCGCCTCGCACCCACGCGCGTGCGTGTACAAGAGAAACGCGTATCGCTCGGCCCCGACCACCCACCGTAACCGGGAACACCCCGATATTTTCCTCGCCCTCGCTTCTACCACTGTTTTTCCATCATGGACCGGCCAAAGAATGTCATGCAGCTACGTCTCCGGCCCGCCCAGGACGAAAAGCCCATTTTTTGTCATGATTTTTTGTCATAGAAGTAGGACCCCACCACATCTATGATGATACCGTGTTTTGTCACAATTATCGTCATAAGTATGACAGAAAAAAATTTCGTTCGGCCCAAAATGTCAGGGATGTGTCTTTTTTTGTAGTGTCCAGAGCTACGTTCATCGTCTCCATCTGCTGACACTGCACCCTTTATAAGGCTGAAACGTGTCTGGCCTAGCCGCGTACCACGCTGGAGCAACTTCTCTCTTTTCTTTTCTGCTTCGGCAGCAGGGTCTGAAATACCCTTGCATAAAAACACTATAGTGAGAGTATGGGTGAAGTGTGTGCAGAACTAGTGCACTGTAAAAGAAGCAGATAGCAGGTGGCTGAAAAATAAATGATAGGAGACATAGGATAGCTCTACAACATTGCATGGCAAACAAAATTAGATTCTACTCCGTATGATTTTGTAATATATGAGCACAGGGATGGCTGGGAAATGCAGGTACTCCTCCAGCACACCACCACATGTGGTCCTATCAAAATAACAGTCGACTGAAAATAAATAGGCCAGTCGATTTTTTTTGAACCGTCCGATCTATAAGGAATGGGCAGATGGCCTTGTCTACCTCCCGCCAGTCACTGTTGACGATCTTTCTCGAACCGCCAGCGACCACCGGCATAGATCCCTGCCTCCGCCGCCCCGCACTCTGTCGGTGTACAAAAGTAGGGGCACTCCGTTTTTACCCCTTTACTTGTGCACGGGCAGTCAGAGCCAAGCCCATGGCCACACTGAGCAGGGTAGAAGAATGGAGCCGGAGCACAAGGCGACCAGAGGCAATGCCAAGACCAAGAAACACAAAAGAGCAAAGGGGCGAGGTGGACTCCCCAGACAAGACCCTTGCCGGGGCAACTTGCCCGATGCCAGCGGGGCGCGCCACCCTTGAGCCCAAGGGTTTCCAACAACCACATTGGGACCAGGGCTCGGGAGGCACCTCCGTGGTGGCATGCAGATCTTCGTCAAGATCATAAACACATGAGATCAGATAAGGACCAGAAGACGACGATCCTCGCCGGGATCCTAGCCGAGGAAATCTGCGAGACCCCCGGCAAGACGCTTGCCGGGGAAGACCACGATGCCACGGCAAGACCCTTGCCGGGGCCCCGGCAAGGCCATTGCCGAAGACACCTACGGGGCCGTGTCTAGGCCCACGTCTACCAAGGCTCCACCACCGTCCCCATGCAGCTGCCAGCTCAACCAGCTGAGCAGGTACCTGCGTGGCGACGAGCGGTCTCCACGACCGACCCAGCAAGCACCTGTGTAGTGGCATGCAGATCTTCGTGAAGGCTCCACCACCGCGCCAGCCCAGCAGCCAGCCAACATGGCGCCACGACGCCTCGTCAGCTCGGACGCGTGTTGAAGCCAGGCGAGGCGGCGACAGCTGGGACGTGCTTCCTTGTCGTCCCCGATAAAGCGAGTGGGGCACGTCGGCAGCGCATTAAATGCGTCTGTCCGGCAGTGCCAGAGGATAGACTCATCGACTGTAGACCTTTCCACCTCCTGTGTGCCACGGTGGCAACCCCTTTTTCCTATAAAAGGAGGCCCCAGGCGACCAGGAGGAGGATTCGGATCTTTTGGGAAAATCACACCCCGTAGCTAGCTCAAGAACACAAGAACACTCAAATACATCCACCAAAGCAAGACTAGGGTATTACGCATCTTCGCGGCCCGAACCTGGGTAAACGATCCGTGTGCTTCTTGTAAGACCCGCTCTTTGCACAACCCCGCACCCGCCAACCGTAGAAGGGATCCCAGTGATTCCATAGGTGTCGATTTCCCCCGACATCTTTGGCGCGCCAGGTAGGGGGCGCAGTTGTGGAAATCTGGTCTGATCGGAGCAGCAGCTTCATCGTGGCCGTCGTTCCAAGGAAGAAGACAACCAAGATTGATGGCACCATCTGCAGATGCGGTGGACGCCCGTGCAGTGACAGAAAAGCTAAGTCGTGTGAAACTTTAAGAAATTTCTTTTTATATATAAGGTTATTGTCCTCAAAGGTCCTGCTCTATGTATGGAAAACCTGCACGCAAAGGGGCCCTTCCGCTATTGGCAACGCCCTTGCTCTGTTTCGAGTCCGCTCAATAGCTCAAGCGGCCGCGTCGAGAACGGCAAGGTAGCCTTCGGCAATTGGCAACGCTCTCGATACTGACTCGAGGCAAGCTCGATAGTTCGAGCGGCTGCGTTGAGACCGGTAAGGTGGTTCGCCTGGCAGCAAGCACACCTGGCAGGCCATTGGGGATCCGTCCTCAAGGTGCCGCGGCCTGGGTTTACGCGTCGGCAAGCCTACCCAATTAACGTAGGGTGAACATACAAGGGGAGATCTAACGGGGAGATAGCATGCATAATATCAAAAGTGTTGCATAGTTATATTACATCAATTGTTGTTGCGGTTCTAACTAAAGATAAATATTGTCTTGGTCATGAACCTACAGTGGCGGTGAGAGAAGGGGTGCCTAGTCCCGGCGTTGGCCCTCTATCCTCTTGATTCCATCGATGCGGCTGATGATGGGCTCGATACGCTCCTTGAGCACCGTGAGGTCCGCATCTCCGGCAAGCTCTCCAGCGCGGCGTCGAAGTCGAGCTTGGGATTCTAGTGCACCTACTTGGTTAGGACCTTGGTCATGGCACCCCGGCAAAGCCTCCGGGTCTCGTCGGCCAGCGAGGCCGCCCAATTGGAGTGGAGCTGCTCCAGGGCCCCGAAGACACCCTCGAAGAATAGGGTCAGCTTGGCGTTGGGACTCACGTTGCGCTCCGGGGTGTACCTCATATTCGGCATCCCCATGGTAGCTAGCTGCGTGGAGATCCTGCCGGCGACGTCCTCGAGGCGGCTAATCTAGAGGTTCTCTCCCTTCACAAAGTCCGCATGGTTGGCGGCCTCGTTCTTCCGCAGCCGCTTCTCCTTCTCCAGATACTTGGTCAAGTCTCCTCCCGGGCCCTGGCCCTCGAAAGCGTCTCCTCTAGACCCTCCAGCTTCAGCTTCAGGTCTTTGATGGAGTCGTTGCCCTTGGAGAGCTGCTCAGCCTTGCCAAGGATTGCGCCCTGCGCCTCCACCAGAGCACCGTTGAGCGTGTCCTTCTCCTTCGCCAGCTTCAGGGCCTGGTCCTTCAGCCCGTCCCGCCCCACCTCCAACTCCTTCACCTTGCCGGCATAGACCTGAGCCTCGGCATTGAGCGCCTCCTCGTGCTTCTGCTCCAGCTCCTGGGTCCATTGCAGGACAAGCTTCTCGACCTCCTCGTCCTTGCCGCGGAGTGTCGCAGCGAGCTTCTCCTCACGAGCGGCAAGGTCCTCCTCCTGGGATTTCAGCGCGGCCTGGTGCTAGTACTGAGCGGCCTCGTCCTTGGCGGCCTGGTTCTTCGCCATCTCCCGGGCCTTCTTGATGTCGGCCTGCTTCATGACGAGCTCCACCTTGTGCTTGGCCAGCTCGTCCTGGGCGGTCTTCAGCTCCTCGCAGGCCTGGCGGAACCAAGCCTGTGTCTCGATGACGCGCCCTTCGAGATCCGCCTTCGCCTTGTCCACCGCTGCCATCCTGGACTTGGCCTTGTCCAGGTGGGCGCGGTGGAGCGCTTGGAGCTTCCGAAAGCTGGCGCCCATGGCCTGGAGGAGCCGCTCTTCCTGGGAACCGCCGCCATCGATGCTCGGCTCGTCAACGACTTCAAGCCCGGCGGCGGCAAGCACCTCCTCGTCGAACACCTCTCCCTCGGTGGGCGCCCGGGTGCTCGCCGTCCCTGGGAGGTGGACGAACAGGTCGTCGCTCACCTTCAGGTACTTGCCCGAGCCAGAGGCAGCAGAGGAGGAAGGTTGGTCGTCAACCACCTCCTCCTCGGCAGCGGCCTTGCCGGCCTCCCCGGTAGGCCCCCTGCCGGCCTCCTTAGCAGCAGCCTTGCTAGGCTCCCCGGCAGACCCCTTGGCGGCGCCCTCAGCAACATCCTTGGCGGCCTCCTCGGTGGCGATATTCTCGGCCTCCGCCGCGGCGTCCTTGGCGACATCCTCTATGACGATGTCTATGTCCTCCCGGTCCGCCGAGGGAGGATCTGGATATCGAGAAGGGGATGAGGCGAAGCCAAGACCAAGATTCAAAAAGAAAAAGAACAGGGACGGAAGGCGAGTGACTTACCCGTGCCAGGTTGGGAAGAAGAGGCCCCCTCCCCGCCAACATCTGGCATCGAGGCGAAGCCACCAGCGCCCAAGTTTGCCTCCTCCTCCTCCGTGTGCATGGGCTCGGTGCTTGGCGCCCTTGCCGGGGACGCCCCTCGGGGCGGCGTGGTCGATGGGGGCGGCGCGTTGGGGGTAGCCCTTAGTGGCTCCTCCTGCTGCTGTCCTCCTCCTGCAATCACGGCAAGGTCAGCGCCAAGGGATCGTACCCCCAACACACGTTAACGAGGGGCGAGTGATGAGCTTACGCTGGGGGCTGTGCCGGGGGCTGTTATCCGGCTGCTCAACACCACCAACGGTGTACCAGAAGTGCCTGCCGGGGGCTGGCCGCCCGCCGAAGCCCTGGCCCTCTTCACCCTCTGGGCTAGCGTCTCCGTGTCTCCGCAAAGATGAAAACAAATCAAGATAAGCGGCACAGTCTGAGGAGACGGAGATGACAAAAAAGAGCGAGATACTTACTCATCCTCCACCTCCTCTTATGTTGCCTTCCTCTTCCTCCTTGGCCTGAGGGACCCAAAATCGAAGATGACCTCCGCGTCGGCATCTGCCGGAGGAGGGGAGGAGGGTGGAGTCTGGCCACGCCTGGACGAAGAAGAGGCAGTTGCTTTCTTCTTCGCCACCGCGGCCTTTACCAACTTCCTCGTCGCCGCGTCCCTTGTTTGGCGCACGGATGCCTCCTGGGTTTGCTGTAGTTGCACAGCCCTGCCGGGCCTAACCGGCTCGCCACAGCTGGCCCGCCGCAGGACTCGCCCTCTCCCCGTGACCGGAGGGTCGACAGTCTCGACCTCCTCCTCCGACGACTCATCGACCACATCTTCGATGAGAGGGCCCCCAGTGCCGGCGCTGCTGGCCTCCCCAGCAGACTCCGCCCACTGGGCGAGCTCCTTTTCGTCCGCGGCCGCCGCAGCCTTGTCCTCCACGCCGCCGGTGCTGCCGGCCTCCCTGGCGAGCTCCGCCTCCGCCACCCTGGCGGCGATGTAGTCCAGCTCTGCCTGGGTGGTGTCCTGGACTAGCAGCGGCTCGTCGCGGACGTACTTCTCCTCCAAGGTATCGAAGAACTCCTGCACCTGATCCGCCGGAGGCTCGGCCCAATTTGGGACGAGGCCGTGCGTGTTGAACTCCGGCATCATGGTGATGATGTCGTTTCGGCGCGAGTTATTGGTCAGCGGGACCACCCCCGCCGGCAACCCAAACAAGGGCCCCTTGGTGACCTTGCAGGCCTTCGCGGCCTTGCCGAACCGCTCGACCTTGCCGTCACGGTTCACGTTGAGCTGGAAGAGCCGCTGGCAGAAGTGGGCGTGCCCCATCACCGTGAGGTTGTGGTCCAAGCCGGGGCGAAGCCTCATGATGTCGGCCGCATTCGTGAAGAGCCAGGCCGGCCTCCCTTGTTGTGCAGCAGAGCGATTCGGTGGCGGATGAAATCCGCCCCGATCATCTCAAGGGTGAGCCCGGCCTCGCTGAGGCGAAGAATCCTGGTGACCGTGAGCTTCGCATCGTCGGCATCTACATCACCCCAGTCATTTCTGTGAACCGGCGGCGCCTGGCGAACCT
This sequence comes from Triticum aestivum, assembly GCF_018294505.1. NCBI lineage: Eukaryota > Viridiplantae > Streptophyta > Magnoliopsida > Poales > Poaceae > Triticum > Triticum aestivum. The sequence goes on from NC_057799.1 coordinate 177,041,072, forward strand.
GTCAGAATTCCTGTGGGTCCTCCTCCTCAATCCAGCACCACCGGCCCCGCCACTCCTCCCACCTCTCCTTCTGAGCGCCCTCCAGGTATGTCCCTTTGGTCCTTGGGATCCAGGCGACACAACCAGAGATGGCTGAGGGAGTCCTGGATTAGGGGGTCCTCGGACAGCCGGACTATATACTTTGGCCGGACTATTGGACTATGAAGATACAAGATTGAGGACTTCGTCCCGTGTCCGGGTGGGACTATCCTTTGCGTGGAAGGCAAGCTTGGCAATTCGGATATGTAGATCTCCTCCCTTGTAACCGACTCTGTGTAACCCTAGCCCCCTCCGGTGTCTATATAAATCGGAGGGTTTAGTCCGTAGGACAACAACAATCATAATCATAGGCTAGCTTCTAGGGTTTAGCCTCTACGATCTCGTGGTAGATCAACTCTTATAATACTCATATCATCAAGATCAATCAAGCAGGAAGTAGGGTATTACCTCCATCGAGAGGGCCCGAACCTGGGTCAACATTGTGTCCCCCGCCTCCTGCTACCATCCGCCTTAGACGCATAGTTCGGGACCCCCTACCCGAGATCCGCCGGTTTTGACACCGACATTGGTGGTTTCATCGAGAGTTCCACTGTGCCATCACGATAAGGCTTGATGGCTCGTCTTGTTGTCAAGGACAACATTACCTCGGGGGGAGCCCTGGCTGTAGGCCAAACTCTCCGACTAGGCGGCTTCGTCATGACCGCCCGTTCGGCCGTCGCGCCGACGATGACTTCTCGGGTCATCAAAAACAGCCTCCACGTCGGCTCAGGATTCGCCGAGCAGATGGATCCAATAGAGCTCTCTTCCTTGAACGAGCTCTTGGATCGCATCGCCGCCCTGGGAGTCGCTACCGACTATGATCGGATCGGGCTTAAACCCGACCAAAGGGAGATTAACTCTCCGCCGGTCACCCATCAGATAGCGGTGGTGGAGGAGCAATGTAGTGATTCTTCCTCTATTTTGAGGACAAACTATGTCCGGATTCCCGAGCTCTCCAAGCCGGATACCCGTCCACGGGAGGACATGAACCAAGCTTCAAACCTAGAATCAGACAGCGGGCGAGAACTATTGGGCAACATCCCGGAGCCCGAACTGCTAAGCTCGGAAACTCCTCCGCCCCTGGGTCTCAGATCGGGTCTAGGTTTGGACCTAAATCTAACCACCCACCCAGACATAAGTGATCTTTCCCACATTAGACAAGAGCCCCAAGAGACAGTACATCACTATTGGGCCAGATTCCTCCTTGTAATGAGCAAGGTCAACTACTGTCGCGAGGAAGATGCAATTTCATTCTTTTGCAAAAATTGCACGGACAAGGGAATCCTCAACGCCATAAGTCGTCGTGACATAGCATACTTCGCTGACTTGGCGGCCATAGTACAGAAGTACTGTGCGATGGAAAGCGCCTGGAAAACCCAAACAAAATTCTGGGATCCTCTGGCTCTCACTAAATCCCCCATCCGAACTAAAAGGGTGTACTCTCGTAAGTCACCCGATCCGATTACAAAGAAACCAAAGCCCACTACAGGGCGTGGAACTGTATTGGAGGGATGGCTCAATGGGCCATGCAAAATTCACAGCACAGCGGATACCATGCCAACACACAGCCTTAGAGCATGTTGGATACTCCGGCAGCTGGCCAAGAGCGGCAAGGATCTCCTCATCAACAATACAACAGAGCAACATCCTGTGGAAAATAACAATACAGTATTGACAGTCTTCAAGACCTTCGCCTCAAATAATAGGCGCAAGCGAGCACTCCGCAGCCTTGCCGAAGTCTGCCACGTTGCAGCAATAAATCCTTGGAACGACACGACCATAACCTTCAATGCCAGTGACGAACCTCAATTCCGAACAGCCCGAGCACCAGCCGCTTTGGTCCTTAGTCCAATTGTGGACGGCTTCTAGCTTACTAAAGTGCTCATGGACGGTGGCAGCGGATTAATCCTCATCTAGGAGGAAACTCTTAGCAAAATGGAAATAGACAAGAACCGCATTGAGCAAAGCAGCACAACCTTCAGAGGAATCATCCCTAGTCGGGAGGCACGATGTGCGGGAAAAATCACACTAGATGTGGTATTCGGCACGCCGGAGAATTATAGGTCCGAAGAAATCACATTCCAAGTGGCCCCGTTCAGCAGCGGATACCACGCCCTTTTAGGGCGGGAGGCATTCACGATCTTCCAAGCTATACCCCATTACGGGTACATGAAGCTCAAAATGCCCGGGCCCAATGGAATCATCACTCTAGCTAGTGATCCGGACATAGCACTCCATGCCGAAAATAAAACCACCGCACTAGCCCTCGAGGCGTTATCCGAAGCCCTTGCGGCCGAAGAACTAACTGCGCTGTGCTCCACAGTGGACAGGGACGACGTGATACTCGACAAAAGACCCAAGTCCACCTCTTTTAAACCAGTGAACGAAATAGTCAAATTCCATGTCCACCCAACGGACCCTACAAAAACAGCATCCATCGGGGCACAGCTGAACCCCACAACAGACGCTGCACTGCGGGAGTTCTTGCGTGAGAATTGGGACATCTTCGCCTGGCATCCTTCAGACATGCCAGGAATCCCACGCAGGCTGGCCGAGCATAGCCTTAACATTCTAAAGGGGTTCAAGCCGGTCAAGCAGACTCTTCGGCATTTCTCTGAGCCTAAGCGACAAGCCATGGGAGAAGTGCTAGCCAAGTTATTCGAGGCCGGATTCATTAGAGAAATAAAACATCCGGACTGGCTAGCAAACCTGGTGATGGTACCAAAGAAGGACAAATCCTGGCGCCTGTGTGTCGATTTCAAGGACCTTAACAAGGCTTGCCCCAAGGATCCCTTCCCCCTCCCCAGCATCGATCAAATTATCGACACTACCGCAGGTCACGACTCATTGTGTTTCCTCGATGCATACTCCGGATACCATCAAATTAAGATGGTGGAGTCCGATCAAGCCGCAACGGCATTCATAACTCCATACGGCCCCTTCTGTTTTAACACCATGCCTTTCGGGCTCAAAAACGCCGGTGCAACCTATCAACGCATGATTCAAACATGCCTGGAGACACAAATCGGCAAAATAGTGGAGGCATACGTAGACGATGTGGTCATTAAAACCAGACACGTCGAATCCTTAATAGACGACTTGAGGCTCACGTTCGACAATCTTCGAACATATGACATCAAGCTCAATCCGGAAAAATGCGTTTTCGGCGTGCCCGCCGGGAAGCTCTTGGGCTTCATCGTCTCCAATAGAGGAATTGAAGAAAATCCGGCTAAAATCTGAGCTCTGTCACAGTTGGCTATCCCAACAGACCTCAAGCGAATCCAGAAATTAACTGGATGCGTGGCTGCCTTAAGCCGCTTTATCTCCCGATTAGGAGAAAAGGCACTACCTCTTTATCGCCTTCTTCGACGCACCAAACACTTCGAGTGGACGGATCCGGCCACCGCTGGATTGGAAGAAATAAAGGCCGTCTTGGCCAGCAACCCAATCTTGGCCGCGCCAAATATCGGCGAACCAATGCTGTTATATATAGCGGCAACACACCAAGTTGTAAGCGCAGTGCTCGTCGTTGAACGAGAGACGGACGGACATAAGTTCCTGCTTCAAAAGCCGGTATACTACGTATCCACTGTCCTCACTCCATTCAAATCATGGTACCCACATTATCAAAAGATAGCATACGCGGTCTTCATGGCATGCCGGAAACTACGACACTACTTTCAAGAGTGTTCAATTACGGTGGCCTCTGAAGTACCACTCAATGACATAATAAATAACCGCGATGCCACGGGCCGGATTGCTAAATGGGCTATTGAGCTCCTCCCGTTCGACATAACATACAAACCACGGCGAGCCATTAAGTCACAAGTACTGGCTGATTTCGTCGCAGAATGGACAGAAGCCGAACTCCCTAAAGAGTACGGCGCGTACTCCAATTGGATCATGCACTTTGACGGCTCTAAAATGCTGGCTGGTCTGGGGGCAGGTGTCGTCCTGACATCCCACACCGGAGATACAGTCCAATACGTACTCCAAATATTATACACAGACTCCAACAACGCAGCAGAATATGAGGCCCTGTTACATGGTCTCCGGATGGCAGTCTCCATGGGCATTCAATGCCTAGAGGTGCGTGGGGAATCGAACCTTGCAATATCTCAAATAAATGGAGATTTCGACGCCAAGGATCCGAAATGGCGGCTTACCGCAACGCCGTCCTCAAAATGTCAGCTCGGTTCGAGGGGCTCGAATTCCACCATGTAGTCCGAGAAAACAATCGAGCGACGGATATCCTCGCCCACATCGGCACTAAGCGCGACCCTGTCCCACCTAATATCTTCTTGGAAAGGCTATTTAAGCCATCCGTGGTATGGGAAGGAGAGACCGGCAACAACAGTCCGGACCCGGCCACAACGCCAGATATCGAACACTCTGGCGTAATTGGAGGCTCTGCCACCGAAATAACGCCTTCGGCCCACGTGATTATGGCTGTCATCGCCCCGTGGACAGAACCCTTCTTGGCCTACCTAACCAGGTAAGAACTCCCTGAGGACCCAAACGAGGCACGTTGCATTGTGCGGCGGTCTAAAGCCTACCAGGTCCATGAGGGAGAGCTTTTAAGAAAAGCGTTACCGGAGTACTTCAAAGGTGCATCTTCGAAGAGGAAGGACGGCAACTTTTGGTAGAAATTCATGCTGGACTCGGCGGCCACCACGCCGTAGCTCGGCCCCTTGTAAGCAAGGCCTTCCGTACAGGTTTTTACTGGCCAACGGCCCGAGCAGACGCACAGGACCTCGTCCAACGTTGCGTCGGTTGCCAGCTTTTTGCAAACCAAAGCCATCTGCCACCTACTGCTCTCGGAACAATCCCAATTACTTGGCCCTTCGCGGTCTGGGGGCTTGATATGGTCGGACACCTTAAAGGAGGAAGCCATAAGAAAAAGTACCTATTGGTCATGGTGGTTAAATTCACCAAATGGATAGAAGCGAAACCAGATAAAATGGCCGAGTCCGGACCATTGATAGACTTCATATCCGGGGTTGTACACCGTTACGGCGTCCCCCACAGCACCATCACCGATAACGGCTCGAACTTTACAGCCTACGAGGTAAAAACTTGGTGCGGCAACATGGGCATTAAGCTCGATTATGCCTCCGTCTATCACCCCCAAACAAACGGTCAGGTCGAGCGAGCAAATGGTCTCATTATGAGCGCCATTAAACCCAGATTAGTGCGATCCTTGAAGGAATCAGATACACACTGGGTTGAGGAGCTCGACTCCGTACTATGGGGGCTGCGGACCACGCCGAATCGCACTACTGGATACACACCGTTTTTTATGGTGTACGGTGCAGAGGCGGTACTGCCCTGCGACATCATTCATGACTCACCTCGAGTGCACATGTACAAAGAGAAAGAAGCCGAGCTTGATCGGCAGGACAGTTTGGATGCCCTGGAGGAGGAGCGTGACGTGGCAAAAGCCCGCTCCACATTCTATCAGCAACAAGCTCGATGGTATCAAAGCAGAGAAGTATGGGCCAAAACTTATAACGTTGGGGAACTTGTTCTACGCCTACCAGAGAAGAAAAAGGACAAGCTCAAGCCCAAATGGGAAGGTCCCTTCATTATTGACAAAGTTCTGACCGGTGGAGCGTACCGTCTGCGGGATGCATCGGACAATCAACTCGAGCCAAACCCATGGAACGCGGCCAGACTCCGAAGGTTTTACGCCTAGTGCCGGACTCTGTGTTCGTCTCCTTACCTCCGTCAATTATATATATATATATATATATATATATATATATATATATATGTTACCTGTCTTTTCTTTCTTTCTTTCTTCCCTTTTTCTTCACGGCCTTAAAAGGTTAAAATGTGTCTTGACTACACAATCTTGACGCGCTAGGCGTGCTCATTATACCTGGGGGCTTCTTATACAGAAGCTTAATATAACTATGTTCCGGGCTCTATGCCCCCCGCACATGTGTTACTTTTCCATGCGTACCTTTTCTTCGCCATTATATGCATCGATATGACTTAAGTTTTGGCCAAGCTGGGTTGCCTGGCTCTTGTGTTTATGCCCTAGATTCCCGTTAATTCGCTAGGGCATAAGGGGAGCACCTCTGCGATTGTTACTGCCGGGTCAGACGGATGTGTACCTCAGACTGGGTGAAGCCGAAAGCTAGCGTTCTTAAGGGAATATTCGGTCGGTGAACAAAAGATGACTTTTACTTATTTCAATACAAGCCCCCAGATGTTTATATCCTGCGTCTCTTTTCGCAGTTCGGGCATGCACATTAATGCATGCGTACCCAGGGAAAGGAACCCTTAACGAACTATTCTCCCTGGAAGATGTTTCTTACTATCCATGTAATATAACATAGCTAGTTGGGTACTTGTCTGTTCAAGCACTTATGACCCCTACGCCTGGTTTCCACGCGTACCCCGGTTTTTACATAACTGAGCGGGTATTCGGATACACTCCGGACTGTCGGGTCCGGAGGTCGAAGCGAAAAGGTCCGCCATGACAAATGATTTACAATCCGGCTAGGGACAATATATGTCACTTGAAGTACACAGTCATTTAGACTGACTAAATTCTTCTTCTATACCATCCAACAGGCTGTCTAGCCTACAATCCTGTTGGGAATACTTTGCGGCTAATTTCACCTGGTCATACACCAAACTGACAGGGATCTCTTTCCCGTCAGACCCCACAGGTCCGACTTCGGCCATATGGTTCGGGTCAGCCTTGGTATATCGAGTCTTCACCATGGCCCATGCTTCCCTTGCACCTTGTCGGCAGGCAGATATCTTCCATAATCGGAAGCGCCACCGCGCTCCCTTGAGCATCTCTACGAGCTCCCCCATGCCTCCTGGCAGGGAGGCGGATGGCCACAAGGCCTGGGCAATGCCCTGCATCACCTGCCGAACTTGTTCGTGCAGTTGTGAGAGCTCTGGCAGAAGATCACCCGCAGACCCGGGCATCTCCTCTGCGGGACGACCCGTCAGCACACCTACAAATATAACTCTATTAGCCGGTTTCTTCGCCGAACTCTATAAAAGTTTGTTCAAGCACTTACTAAAAATGCCACGTTGAAGCCTCTTATTCTCCTTTGCAGAGTCAGCAAGCTGGGCCCGAACATCTTTCAGTTCAACGCCCAACCGGGTATTGGCATCTTGGAGATCATTTTTCTCCCGCCTAACCTGTGTAAGCACGCGCTCGCCAGCCTTTAGCTGTCGTTGAGCATGTTGCTCATCCCCCCGTATGACCTTCGGATTCACTCCGGGATCATCTGCAGAATCTTTTGTTAAATTTGCATGCATGCCGCATACTAACCGGTACATGTCATTCTTTTTGATAGAAACAAGTGTTACCAGATGGGGCCTTCTCGGACTCCTTCATTGCGGCAACTGCAGCCCGTAGCTGGGCTTTGCACTCCTCCAGCTCTTGAGACAACTGGGTACTCTTCTCTGTAAGAACCTACGCAAATAATGATCCTTAAATCAGTTGTGTCAACTGTTTCAAGTCTCAGGGGCTACTGATATACATAATTATCAGATTTTCTTACCCGTATATCCTTTACATACTAGTCTGTGGCTCCGGCAAGACCATTTTGAGCAGCTCGGATGTACGCGTCTCCTAAGTTGAAGGCATCGAACGCCTCTTCAGAGAAACAAGGGTCGCGGAGTACGGCCCGGCGACGCCTGTGATTCATGGCACTCTCCACTTCGGAATTCGTAGCGGACAGCCTATCCGCATCCTCTGTAGGAGGAACATCCGGCGTTGTCCCCACATTAGCATCTGCCTGTAAGTCCGGATCTGGAGCCCGGCTGGTGGAGGCGTGGCCCGCAGGCTCTCCGGATACGGTCCGGTGAGCGTTTTTCCTGCCAGGAACCATGGACGTCATTATATTTTGAAGACGACAACCACGGAGCAGGGTTCTTTTTCATACCTCTGCGATGGCGTCTCAGTCCTGACCGCCTTCCTTTTAAGCCTACCCGGTTTCGGTGCCCCTTGTTGGTGAGTCACTGCGGGTTCGGCATGGCGTCCCGAGGGCCTTCCCTGTAAGACACCATATGTGTGCGGTAGGTGAAGTGCAAAAAAGGGATCCTTCTCGGAAGTTGGGACTCCGGTTTTACTTACATGCGATGCAGGGAGCAGTCCAGGATAATCGGCTATGATGGCCACCAAGGCACCGTCGCAGCTTAACTGATAGAACGTCCTGTCGATGAGCTCCACAAATGTGTCCGGATCTTCTTCGAGTCCGGGGTCGAGGGCCCGGTCAGGGTCCTCTGGTTGTGGAGACGGGCTGTGGACCTCCCTCACAGCTTTTCGCAGTTCCTGCTATGAAATAGCAAGGTAAATACTTATGACGAAGAATGCGGGAAGGTCTGGAGTAAAAAGTAGCAGCTCACCCAGTTTGGGGGGTTGTACATGGAGAATCCATCCCGTGGCTTAATGCGGATGAACTCCTCTTCTTCTCCTTTATATAAATCGGACAGTATTTTCGCTAGAGCAGTGACGGAGTCCGGACCTTTACGACCGCAGCGGGTGGCATCGTCTTCTCCATTGAAGTGCCACATGGGTTGTCCCCGATATTGAAGTGGCTGCACCTCCCGCATTATACATATTGACATAACCTCGATTATGGTCAATCCTGATTTGGCCGGCACTTTTATCCGGCCCATCAGGTAAAGGACCTCTCTGTTATCTTCCTCCTGGGGGCTCCGAGGGCGCCAGCTGCGGCGTTTCTTCAAAGGGGCGTTATTGAACTCAGGAAGGCCCATCCGAATAGGGTCCGGAAGGGGGACGTCCTCCATATAAAACCACTCCGAAGGCCAGTCTTCGGATGTCTTCTTCGGAGTACCGGACAGGTATCCGGTCCCGGCGATGCGCCATATCTCGGCTCCGCCCACTTGATATATTGACCCCTCCTGTGTACAGGGTACGAGGCAGAATAGCCTCTTCCATAGGTCGAAATGAGCTTCACATCCCAAAAATAGCTTGCAAAGGGCGACGTAGCCAACGATGTGTAATATGGAGGCGGGAGTAAAGTTATGCAGCTGGAGGCCGTAGAACTCCAGGAGCCCGCGGAGGAACGGATGGATTGGAAATCCAAGTCCCCTTAATAAGTAAGGGATAAGGCATACCCGCTCCCCCATGGATGGGTTGGGAAAGCTCTCTGCTTGCTCCCCGCTGTTGTAAGTGGCTAGTCCGGCTCGGACGGGGACCATATACGCTGGAGGGAGAAACCCCTGGGTCTGTAACTGTACTAATTGGCTGTGGGGGACAGAACACTTCTTCCAATTGCCTGGCTTAGTGCTCCGGGAGCGAGAGGAGGAGTTGCGATGGCCGGCCATGATGGGATGGGCTTTTCCGGGCGCGCTCCGATGGATACTCGCTGTGGGAGGATGGTGTGATCTGGATCTGGGGATCCCCGGCTCTTTAAATAGATGATTTGCTCACAGGATTAGGGTGGCAAGTGTAAAAATGCCCCGACTTCTCGCATTCGCTCGACACATGGAAGATAGACATTATTAGGCGCGGAAGCCAAGGAGTGCAACATTCATGGGAAGCCGAACACTACTCGACAGGTACTCGGAATTTGGAGAAGAACCCGCCTTGCAATGCCAAAGACAATTTGCGTGCCGGACTCATAGTCATTGAAGCCTGGTTCAGGGGCTACTTAGGGAGTCCTGGATTAGGGGGTCCTTGGACAGCCGGACTATATACTTTGGCCGGACTGTTGGACTATGAAGATACAAGATTGAAGACTTCGTCCCATGTCCGGGTGGGACTCTCCTTTGCATGGAAGGCAAGCTTGGCAATTCGGATATGTAGATCTCCTCCCTTGTAACCGACTCTGTGTAACCCTAGCCCCCTCCGGTGTCTATATAAACCGGAGGGTTTAGTCCGTAGGACAACAAAAATCATAATCATAGGCTAGCTTCTATGGTTTGGCCTCTACGATCTCGTGGTAGATCAACTCTTGTAATACTCATATCATCAAGATCAATCAAGCAGAAGTAGGGTATTACCTCCATCGAGAGGGCCCGAACCTGGGTAAACATTGTGTCCCCCGCCTCCTGTTACCATCCGCCTTAGACGCACAGTTCGGGACCCCCTACTCGAGATCCACCGGTTTTGACACCGACAATGGCGCCTTCCTTTTGGATTCGAGGATAAAAGTAGCGGCAGAAGAGCGCCGTGTTGGGGAACACTCCGACGAAGCCCTCGCAGAGATGGGCAAAGAGAGCCATGCACGCCACGGCGTTTGGAGTGAAATCCAGAAGGTGAAAGCCGTAGGTGTGCATGACGTCATTGAAGAAATCAGAGAAGGGGGGCAGAGGCCACAGGAACAGTAGTCGACGAAGAATGGGTACCGATTCGGGCCGGCTTCGGCGAAAGCAGCAGAGATGACACGCGTGGCCGGATGCCCCATCGTCTCCCCCCCGTCTTGCACCCCCACAGGTGCTTCAAGTAGTCCCGGAGATGGACCGCATCGACCGTCGTGGGGAAGTAGGCGGACTGCGTCCATCGCACCGCCAACTCGCTCTCCGACGGCTCCTTCGTCCCGGTGTCCTTGGCCACTCCCTTGATTTTGCTGGTTTTGGGTTCCATGGTGTAACGCCCCGAGACCGATGCTTCAGAAGACTTCCTTATTTTCGTGATCACCGCGTGTTTCTTTTGGTGCTTGCTCTTTTATTTTTGCATTGCATCATGTCATCATGCCATCATGTCATCAAATCTTTGCATAAAAACCCAACTAAATAAATTGCATGGATCTTCGATCCATTTAAGTCGAGGGAATTCACATGGTGATTTCTCTTTATAACATATCCTCCTAATATTTATGGAGCTATTATAAATATTCCATTAGTTGGAGTTCACCATAACACACTTGCAAAATATCCCAATTCCTTTGTTATCTTAGTTCTTGGTCTCCAACCTCGCATTATTTTTTTCATCTTATTCCGGAGCTCCACCAAAAATCCAAACATTTTTGGACCTTCCCAACCCTCACTTCCTTCAAATCATTTGAATTAAATTCAAATGCATTTGAATTTATATCGTCCAATCAGGCCACTTCTATTTTTCCTGGATCAAGCGCATTTTTGTGAGTCCGGGAAAATTGTCCGCATGCGCAAATTCTTTCTCTAACCCTCTCTTTCTTTTCCTTTTCTCTAATTCTTTTTGCCATAGAAATAAGGGAGAGAGAAGGGAGAGACCCCCCCCCCCAGCCGGCCACTTGGGCCTCCTGTTAGCCGCCGCCCGAAGGCCCATCCCTGCGGCCCACCTAAGCCAAACCCTAGCCCGATCTATTCCCCATCTCTCCCTCTGCCGTCGCCTCCTGCCCGATCCCCTCTCCCCTTGTCCTCCTCCAAACCCCGACGCCCTCCTGGCCAGCCGTGCCCCTCCATGGCGCTGCCTTGCTGCTCCCTCCAGCGCCCGAGCCTCCTCCTCTGCTTCGCCCCCTCCTCTGCTCCCTCAGCCCTGGCGCTCCGCCGCCCCTCGCCTGGACCCGTCAAGCCCCGCCACCGGCTTGTTGCTCTGCTCGACCCCGACCTCGCCGGCTTCACGCGCCTGCTCGCGTCCAGCCCCATGGCCCGGGAGCTGGCCGTCGCGCCGTTCCCCGACCTCCACCATCCCGCTTCGAGCGCGAGCCCCGCAGTGCTCTGTCCCGCGCCGCGTCCTCCCTCTGCCTCCTCGCCATGGCCGCCGCGTCTCCCTCTGCAGGGCCAGGCCTCACCGCACGTCCTCCTCGTCAAGCCCCCGTCGCCCGAGCGCTCGAGGAGAGGAGCTCCTCGAGCACCTGCGCCCGCATCCGCTCGTTCCCTCCGTTGTGGTCGGAGTTCGCCGGAGCCCGAGCACCGGCCGCCTTGCACCCGCGAGCACCACCACCTCCAGCGCGCCTCCAGCCTCCTCCACGCACCAAGTCCCTGTTTCGCGCCCCTGTTGCTGTTGACGCCAAGTCCAACAGTCATCGAGCGTGGATTCGCCATGTACAACTACTGACACCCGTGGATTTCACCAAGTACCTCTACCGACGACCGAGACCCTGGTTTCGACAAGTTCCTCACGGCGACCCTGAACATCTACGGGATATGTACGACTTCGAGCCGTGTACCACGACGAACATGTACGGCTACACGACGACCCGCCAAGACCCTGAACAACTACCGCCGCCGTGTACAACTACTCCCACTAACGTCGCGAGTACAACTACTTCCACTCGAACGCGTTCCGCCCCGAATGCACGCTTCGAAGGTATAACCCCGAGACGATGTCCGTGGGCCGAATGCATGTGTGTTGTATGAGATGCTCATGTTTGCACCGTTTCCGAGAGAGGTCTTTGCACGTTCCTCGATTGCCATGCCGCCGTACCGTGGGAACCCGGAATCCGGGAGCACCCCACCATCTCTTGCGCATTTCACACATCCGCACAATTCTCTTTTGCGCCGGTATCTCCATGAGCGACCGGAACCGATATGTTGCCGTGGCATCCTTTTCGTTATCGTTGCCGTGGCACCCCTTTCTTCCACCACGGTAACAAATGCCTCGTATCATTTTATACCAACACTTTCATAAAATTGCATATAACTTACATCTGTCATTCGCATCATGATAACAACATTTAAAATGTCTAAAATTGATGTTTGCATTAAAATTGCTAAATGACATATGGGGATTTTCCGGTATTGTCGTTTGTTATTTCCCTCATTTAAACTTGCCTAGATAGGTTGTTTAATTATGATGCACCCCTTGCCATGTTTAATAACATTTAATATTGTTGGGTACATAATGAGAGAGAACTAAATAATTAAATGTGGTGTTTCGTCAATATGCAACTCGTTGCATATTGAGCTCCACATAATTTGTAGTGTTGTTTGTTGCACTTTGCTGTGCCATGCTCATTAAACCGGACATGCATCATACTTGATTGTGCATCATGCCATGTGTATGTGGTGGTTGTTTACTATGTTGCTTGTTTCTTTCCGGGTTGCTTCTCTCGTTAGCTTCGGTTTCATTCCGGAGTTGTGAGGATTCGTTCGACTACGTCCGTTTGTCGTCTTCATGGACTCGTTCTTCTTCCTTGCGGGATCTCAGGCAAGATGACCACCCCTCGAAATCACTTCTATCTTTGCTTTGCGAGTTGCTCGTTCTATTGCCATGCTGTTCTACCTACCACTTGCTATATCATGCCTCCCATACTGTCATGTCAGCCCCTAACCTTTTCACCCTTCCTAGCAAACCGTTGTTTGGCTATGTTACCGCTTTGCTCAGCCCCTTCCTATAGCGTTGCTAGTTGCAGGTGAAGATGAAGATTGCTCCATTTTGGATTATGTTTATGTTGGGATATCACAATATCTCTTATTTAATTAATGCATCTATATACTTGGTAAAGGGTGGAAGGCTCGGCCTTATTCCTGGTGTTTTGTTCCACTCTTGCCGCCCCTAGTTTCTGTCATACCGGTGTTATGTTCCTTGATTTTGCGTTCCTTACGCGGTTGGGTGATTTATGGGACCCCCTTGGCAGTTCGCTTTGAATAAAACTCCTCCAGCAAGGCACAAACTTGGTTTTACCATTTGCCTACCTAAGCCTTTTTCCCTTGGGTTCTGCAGACTCAAGGGTCATCTTTATTTTAAACCCCCGGGCCAGTGTTCCTCTGAGTGCTGGTCCAAACTAGAGCCACTTGCAGCGCCACCTCGGGGAAACTCAAGGTCTGGTTTTAGTTGTACGTAGTGTTCATCCGGTGTGCCCTGAGAACGAGATATGTGCAGCTCCTATCGGGATTTGTCGGCACATTCGGGCGGCTTTGCTGGTCTTGTTTTACCATTGTCGAAATGTCTTGTAACCGGGATTCCGAGACTGATCGGGTCTTCCCGGGAGAAGGTTTATCCTTCGTTGACCGTGAGAGCTTATAATGGGCTAAGTTGGGACACCCCTGCAGGGTTTAACTTTCGACAGCCGTGCCCGCGGTTATGTGGCAGATGGGAATTTGTTAATATCTGGTTGTAGAGAACTTGAGACTTGACCCTAATTAAAATGCATCAACCGCGTGTGTAGCCGTGATGGTCTATTCTCGGCGGAGTCCGGGAAGTGAACATGGTTCTTGTGTTATGTTTGACGTAAGTAGGAGTTCAGGATCACTTCTTGATCATTGCTAGTTCACGACCGTTCCGTTGCTTCTCTTCTCGCTCTTATTTGCGTATGTTAGCCACCATATATGCTAGTGTTTGCTGCAGCTCCACCTCTTTACCCCATTCTTTCTTATAAGCTTAAATAGTCTTGATCTCGCGGGTGTGAGATTGCTGAGTCCTCGTGACTCACAGATACTTCCAAACAGTTGCAGGTGCCAGGGATACCAGTGCAGGTGCCGCAACTGAGCTCAAGTGGGAGCTCGATGAAGATCTTGTTCGTTGTGTTGTTTCTTTTCATGTTGATCAGTAGTGGAGCCCAGTTGGGACGATCAGGGATCTAGCAGTTGGGTTGTCTTCTTTTATTTTGGTTCCGTAGTCGGACCTATGTGTGTATCTTGAATGATGTATGTTTTTATCCATGTATTGTGTGAAGTGGCGATTGTAAGCCAACTCTTTATCCCATTCTTGTTCATTACATGGGATTGTGTGAAGATGACCCTTCTTGCGACTAAACCACAATGCGGTTATGCCTCTAAGTCGTGCCTCGACACGTGGGAGATATAGCCGCATGGATACAGCTGGATCTAGGTATTGTTAGTTTGGGTGATATATTTTTGTGTCCCCTGTATCCCCAACACCTGATTGCATAACCAGAAAGTTTCAGGAGTTTATAAGTGGGAATTCAAGTAGCTCTTAGGATATCTTTCCGACAGATGCATGATATGAGATTGGGGTTCGACGTCTAGTGGTCCGCCTGTACACGGTTGGTTTTACAGTGGTCTCGTAGTGTCTTAAAGAGTCCTTGGCTATGCCGACTCGGGGACGCTTCGTATGTCATGTGCACTGCCTTGTACATGATGGTGCCGTACGATTGAGCCCGTGTGGGCCCCACCACAAAAATTTCGGACGAAATCTCTATCATATGTTTGTTCCGGCTTATTCTGCAAGCCAATCCTTTGTTTTGTTTTTGTGGTATTCGAGTTGCTTCAATGATAAGTGTAGATTCCATACCTTTCCTAAACGGTGTTCTCATATTGCTATGTGAATACTAATCCTTCTTGATCATCGAGGTCGTCATGTTAAATTCTTTTCCAACCGGTGTGTTTTCTCTTCAAGTGGATCCAATCATTTCAACATTCGCAAGATCACCTCCCAGTTTCCCAACATTGTTCGTTTCATCCGTTTCCAAGTTGTCTTTGTTTTCCTGCCCTCCCACCCTTCTTCCTTCAAGGAATCAGATTGCTTAATCTAGTATCCATTTTTATTCACGTGAAGTACCTTCATTCTTTTCAATCACTGTTCTTACCTGGTGGTTCTCAAGAAGATGTGCTTCAAGTTTATTATTCTTCATTCTTTTTCTTCTCCGGTGGATTCAATTCAAGCTTTGTCGATCATACCTTTTCCTCGTTTCAAATGTTTTCTCTCGTACCGGTGCACCTCGTAATCATTCAGCTCTCGCTATTCATTTGTATCCGGAGTGCTGAAGATATCTCTGAAGTTTAGTGTTTCCACTCCGCATCAATTCTAACTATTTCGAGGTTGTTACCTCATTCAAGCCATTTAATTCAACCGGTGCAATCTCAGTTTCAAGTAATCATTTCAACGGTGTTTCTTTTGAGTGGTCCCTAACCCACAGGTCTTCTCTAGGATCTTACCTGACTCTTCTAATTTTCCCCGGAGCTTGTCGGAGATAATGGCCATGGGTAGCCTAACCGACTACCCCTGTTTCTTCGGACAAATTATCAGGCTTTTGGGCCTTCAAGCAGTCCGAGCATCTGGGCCGCCTTCCCTGGCCGGCTACCTCTAAAGCCGACTCCCGGAAGGCGACCCAGCCTCAGACAACCCCTCCCCAGGACGACTACGGGGTGGCCGAGTCCAGGAAGCCGGCCGAGAAGGACGCCGACTCCTAGGAGCCGGCCGAGAACACAACCACCAAAGCTGTTCCCACATAACGGCGACAAGACGGGGTGTGGCCACAGTGCGGCCCACTACCCCCGAAGCCCGAGGCGGGCATGGCTACAGGAGGCCATACGGGACGGCCATCTCCCGTGCGGCTCGGCACTGTAGCCATGCTAGCCCCGACGTCATCCACAACAGACTCCCGTACGGCCCATGGGCGGCGGGCCCCTTCAGCCAGAGAGAGGCGTGGAGGCGGCCCGGCCTTTCCCAGTCGGCCAAGGGCGTAGCCGGCTTCCAGAAGCCGGCTACTCCCTTCCTCGAAGCGGGAGCCCCATTAAGGAGACAAGACGAGGTAAGGCTACAGTGAGAGCCCCCAAGGTGGCCCACTGTAGCCACGCTTACCTCGACAAAGCCCTCGTCATCAAAGGCAAGGCTACAGTAAGCAGCCGCCGACAAGACCCTAGGCGGTGGGGCCGGCCTGTCGACCAAGAAGCCGGCAGCCGGCGGGGCCCAATTGCCGGCGGAGAAGCCGGCAAGCGTAGACACTGACGGTCGGGACCAGCTCCCAGTCGGATTACCGTTGTACCCCTGGGGGGTAGGCCTATATAAACCCCCCGGAGCACCCATGCAAAGGGTTGGCCTCTGAGCATAGAGTCGCCTTCTAAGCATAGCCTACACACACCATAGATAGAGAGAAGCAAGAGCTAGCCTTGTTCTTCTTCTCCCTTGATCCCAACAGCTCTAGGAGCGATTGTAGCTACCCATTCTCGATCTAGTGATCATGCGGAGACCCCGCAGAGCAGGACTAGGGGTGTTATCTCCTCGGAGAGCCCCGAACCTGGGTATGATCCGCCGGCGTGCATGTCTCCGCCTCATCCCGTTTCCAGGAACCGGCGACGTTCTATTGGCTCCCACACAGATAAGCCATCCGTTGGCATATGTCGCACCAACCACCCGACATTTGGCGCCCACCGTGGGGCCAGGTGCACCGTCGTCCGGAGACCTGTTCTGGACGGGAACCCTCTTCCTCCCCCGCGAGCGCAGTCAGCCTGCTGCGCCCGATGGCGTTTGCCTCGATGTGCTGCAAGGCGTCGACGACGCCTGCGCAGCGAGCCGCCTCGCCAATCTGCTCGGCGAGACTCGCCTCTCCGACGAGCCTGCGTCCGACGCAGGCACCGACTACCCTGAGAGCCGCCTCGTCAGCCTCCTCGACCAGCTTCATGTCTCCAGCGAGCCTGCTGCAGACATGGAGTCAGTCGGCTCCACCGACCCGATGCTCATCGACTCCGACACAGCATCGCTCGACGCCTACCCCTCCGACGTGGTGGTCTTCGACGACCCCCTCCCTCGAGCTGACAGCGGCAGCACCGCTGTCACTGAAGTGCTGGTCATCAGCCACGTCGCCAACTCGGGCGAGAACGCCCACGACGCCCTGCAAGTGGCAATGCACGACCTCTCCGTCCCCATCTCGGCCGACGCCGACGCCGAGACCCTGGAGGCACGCCGCCTCGCCCTCATCGCGGAGGGCCAGAAGATAGCCTCCATGAGACGCCTCACCGAGGCCCACCAGCGCGAAGTCGACCGCGCCGCCTTCGGTACGCCGCCACCTAGCGGCCCGAGCCGAGCCGGCTTCGTCCAGAAGCGCGGCGCGGCCATTGCCAGCATGCTGGGCGCAGATCGCCCCGTCTACGCCACCCCGCTCGAGAATCTGCGTGCCGCTCAGGCGGCTGCAGAGGAGCTCAATGGGCTGGGAGCCGACGAGCTCCCCAACATGACAAGACGGATCCAGCAGCTGATCGACGCGGCTGCAGAACGGCACGAAGCCGGCGCCCGTGCTGATAGTCATCCCCCGCGCCGGGAGCACGCCGTGACGTCCCGCTCGCCGACTGCGAGCGGCGCGCGCCAGAAGAAAGACAAGGAGCCGGCTGCCAGCCGCAGCCGGACTCGCATTACCATCGCGCGTGACGCGGAAGGCCGCCCTCGAGCGGTTGAACACCAAGGAAACCTGCCTCCTCCCCCGCCTCGAAGAGAAAGACGCCTCACTCCGCCGCCTGTCACGCATGCGACTCTTGGCGACCGACTCGGCCGCCGAGAAGGAGTCGGCGAAAACGACGCCCACCACAGGATCGACCGCCTTGCTCGATCCTTGGCGTTAGAAGAAGAGGTCGATGTCGGCCCGCCATGCTTTGGCCCCCGCATCCGCGATGAGCCCTTCCCCAAAGGGTTCTCGCTCCCCAGAGACACGCCCAAGTACAACGGCTCGGTGAAGCCGGAAGATTGGCTCATCGATTACTCCACGGCCGTCAGCATAGCCAACGGCAATCGGCGCGACGCCGTGAAGTATGTCCCCCTCATGCTGCAAGGCACGGCACGCACATGGCTCAACAGTCTCAAGCCCTACAGCATCAACAGTTGGCTGGACTTCACCGAAGTCTTCATCCGCAACTTCACCAGCACCTACAAGCGGCCTCCCAAGCCTCGCCAGCTCTCCCTCTGCGTCCAGGGGCCCAACGAGTCGACCCGCGACTACCTCACGCGATGGGCCGAGCTCCGCAACTCCTGCGAGGGAGTGCACGAGGTCCAGGCCATCGAGTACTTCACCGCCGGGTGCCGAGAGGGCACCCTCCTCAAGCACCGACTCCTCTGCGACGAGCCGGCTACCCTCGACGAGTTACTCGTCATCGCCGACAAGTACGCCACTGCCGACTCCTTGATGAAGACCGAGCTGAGAGTAGACGCCTCTGGGAAGGTGATCGCTCCGGCTCCCAAGACGCCGACTGGCAACCCTAATCAGCGCCCCTACCAGAACGATCACAAGCGCAAGGGCCCCATGCCGACTTCCTCTAGTCGGCAGGTGGCCACAGTTGAAGACGAGCAGCCCGAAGATCGGCCCGCTCCCAAGAAGAAGGGTGGCCGGCCGCCTTGGCAGCCGTATTTCTCCTACGAGCAAGCTCTAGATGCCCCCTGCAAGTTCCACAGCGGCGCGAAGCCGTCCAACCACACAACCCGGAAATGCCACTAGCTCACCCGCATCACCAAGGGCGAGGGGATGCTGCCACCTCCGCCTCTCGGCCCGCCGCCTCCAGCCCCCCAGCAGCCGGCGGCTCGGCCGGCAGTCGGCGCCATCCAAGACGAATTCCCCGAAGAGCACGCCGCCTACGTCGTCTTCACCAGTCAAACCGACGACAAGCGCAGTCGGCGCCGACAGCATCAAGAAGTTAACGCAGTCGCCTCTAGCACCGCCGAGTTCATGCACTGGTCAAAAAAGCCAATCAGCTGGAGCCAGGCCGACCACCCAGAGGTGATGCCCTCGCCTGGCTCTTATGCAATGGTCTTGGATGTCACCCTCGCGACGGAGAGGCGAGCTGCCGGATTTTCCCGCGTCCTGATAGACGGCGGAAGCAGTATTAACATACTGTACCGCGATACCATGGAGAAGCTGAACATCAAAGCGAAGCAGCTCATGCCGAGCCGCACCGTCTTCCATGGTATCTTACCCGGCCTGTCTTGCTCTCCAATCGGCAAGATCAAAATGGATGTTCTCTTCGGAGACAAAGATCATTTTCGCCGGGAAGCAATATGGTTCGAGGTAGTGGATTTGGAGAGCCCCTATCATGCACTGCTTGGCCGACCTGCTCTGGCCAAGTTCATGGCTGTGCCCCACTACGCCTACCTGAAGATGAAGATGCCGAGCTCGAAGGGGATCATCACGGTAGCCGGCGACTACAAGAAGTCCATCGAGTGTGCCATGGCCAGCAGCCGGCTGGCCGAGTCCCTCGTGGTGGCGGAAGAGAAGAAGATGTTGGAACGGGTTGTGGCCATGGCCGGCAAGCAGCCGGCCTTGTCCCCCAACCCCAAGGATTGTGATGCGCAGGGCTCCTTCCAGCCTGCCAAAGAGACGAAGAAAATACCTCTGGACCCGGAAAACCCGGAGAGGTTCGCTGTCATTGGGGCGAACTTGGACAGTAAATAGGAAGGCGAGCTCGTCGACTTCCTCCGTGAGAATCGAGACATCTTTGCATGGTCCCCAATGGACATGCCGGGTGTCCCGAAGGATTTCACCAAGCACAAGTTACATGTCCGAGCTGATGCGAAGCCGGTCAAGCAACCCCTCCGCCGACTGTCAGAAGAGAAGCGAAGAATTGTGGGAGAAGAGATAGCCCGGCTCCTTGCCGCCGGCTTTATCATGGAAGTGTTCTTTCCAGAGTGGCTTGCCAACCCAGTTCTGGTTCTGAAAAAGAATAACAAGTGGCGTATGTGTATAGACTACACGAGTTTGAACAAAGCCTGCCCAAAGGATCCGTTTGCTCTACCACGGATCGACCAAGGGATAGACTCCACAGCCGGATGCGAGCTGTTAAGTTTTTTGGATGCGTACTCAGGGTACCATCAGATCAAGTTGGACCCGGCTGACCGCCTGAAGACTGCCTTCATCACACCCTTTGGAGCTTTCTGCTACCTGACAATGACATTCGGCTTGAGAAATGCCAGTGCCACTTTTCAGCGTTGCATGCAGAAATGTCTCTTGAAACAGCTCGGCAGAAATGCCCACGTCTACGTAGACGACATTGTGGTGAAGACAGAGAAGCGCGGTACCTTGCTGGAAGACCTGAAAGAAACATTCGCTAACTTGCGCCAATTCCAGATCAAGCTCAACCCCGAGAAGTGCGTGTTCGGAGTGCCAGCCGGCCAGCTGCTAGGCTTCCTGGTCTCCGAACGCGGCATTGAGTGCAACCCCGTCAAGATCAAGGCCATCGAGAGGATGGAGATTCCCACCAAGCTGCGAGATGTGCAGAAGTTCACTGGCTGCTTAGCCTCCCTGAACCGTTTTATCAGCCGACTAGGAGAGAAGGCTCTCCCCCTGTACCGACTCATGAAGAAGTCCACTCACTTCGAGTGGAATGATCAAGCCGACCAAGCCTTCCATGAGTTGAAGAAAATGTTGACCACTCCGCCTGTCCTGGCTGCGCCGACTGAGAAGGAGCCCATGCTCCTCTACATCGCCGCGACTAGCCGAGTCGTCAGCACTGTTGTTGTGGTCCAGCGCCCGGAGGAAGGCCGAGCCCAGCTAGTCCAGAGGCCGGTCTACTATCTCAGCGAAGTACTATCCAGCTCAAAGCAAAACTACCCGCACTACCAGAAGATGCGCTATGGGGTGTACTTCGCTGCCAAGAAACTGAAGCCCTACTTCCAAGAGCACCCCATCACGGTCGTGTGCACCGCCCCGCTTGCCGAGATCATAGGCAGCCGGGATGCATCCGGCCGGGTGGCCAAATGGGCCATTGCATTGGCGCCCTACACAATCTTCTATCAACCCCGCACCGCCATCAAGTCACAAGCATTGGCCGACTTCCTCGTCGACTGGGCCGAGACCCAGTACTTACCGCCGGCTCCCGACTCTACCCATTGGCGGATGCACTTTGACGGGTCCAAGACGCGCACCGGCTTGGGAGCCGGCATCGTCCTCACCTCTCCCAAAGGTGACAAGCTCAAATACACGCTGCAGATCCACTTCGCCGCCTCCAACAACGTGGCCGAGTACGAGGCGCTCGTACATGGGCTCCGGCTAGCCAAAGAACTCGGCATACGCCGGATCCTGTGCTACGGCGACTCAGACTTGGTGGTCCAGCAATCGTCTGGCGACTGGGATGCCAAGGACGCGAACATGGCGAGCTACCGTTTCCTCGTCCAGCAGATAAGCGGATACTTCGAAGGGTGCGAGTTCCTTCATGTGCCAAGGGCCGACAACGACCAAGCAGATGCCCTAGCACGGATCGGCTCCACCCGACAAGCCATACCGACCGGCGTCTCCGTCCAGCGCCTCCTCAAGCCATCCATCAAGCCGTCTCCAGAGTTGGATTCCATCTTCGTACCGCCTGCGCCAGAAACAGCCGGATCCGACTGGAGAAACCCCGCAGGCGGCACAGGGACTTCGACAACTGGCCCGGGGACTGCCGTAGTCGCACCCGGCCCAGGGACTTCCGAACCCGGCTCGGGGACTGCAGCAGTCGGCCCGGGGACTGCAACGACACAAGAAGCGATGGCCGACTCCAATTCAACGCCCAACCCACCCACCCGAGTCATGGTGGCCACATTAACAGAAGAAGAAGTCACAGCTCCCTCATGGGCCCAGCCCATCCTCAAGTTCCTAGTCAGCAGAGAGCTGCCGGCTGATGAGATCTCAGCAAGACTAGTGCAACGACGAGCCGCAGCATACACAATAATCAACAGAGAGCTTGTGAAGCGCAGCGTCACTAGAGTCTTCCAGCGTTGTGTCGAGCCAGAAAAAGGAGTGGCAATCCTCAAAGACATCCACCAAGGCGAGTGCGGCCACCACGCAGCCTCAAGATCCCTTGTGGCCAAGGCTTTCCGCCATGGTTTCTTCTGGCCGACTGCCTTGGAGGATGCTAAAGATATAGTCAAGAGCTGCAGAGGATGCCAAGTTTTTAGTTCCAAGCAACACCTGCCGGCCTCCGCACTCAAGACCATTCCCCTCACCTGGCCTTTTGCCGTCTGGGGACTGGACATGGTGGGCCCCTTCAAGACAGCCCGCGGCGGCTTGACACATCTACTGGTCGCTGTGGACAAGTTCACAAAGTGGATCGAAGCCAAGCCGATCAAGAAGCTGAACGGGCCGACTGCCGTGACATTCATCACCGACATCACTACTCGGTACGGCGTGCCGCACAGCATCATCACCGACAACGACACGAACTTCGCCAAAGGAGCACTGGCACGTTTCTGCGCGACGCAGGGCATCCGACTGGACTTAGCGTCCATTGCCCACCCGCAGTCAAACGGCCAGGTCGAGCGAGCAAATGGACTCATCCTCTCCGGCATCAAGCCCCGACTGGTTGTACCACTAGAGCGATCAGCCGACTGCTGGCTCGAAGAGCTGCCGGCTGTCCTCTGGAGCCTGCGCACTACACCCAACAAGTCAACCGGCTTCACTCCCTTCTTCCTCGTGTACGGTGCCGAGGCTGTCATCCCAACAGACATCGAGTTCGACTCGCCTCGGATCACCATGTACACGGAGGAGGAGGCCAAAGAAGCAAGAGAAGACGGCGTGGACCTACTGGAGGAAGGCCGGCTGTTGGCACTCAGCCGGTCCGCCATCTACCAGCAAGGCCTGCGCCGCTACTACAACCGCAAGGTCAAGCCAAGATCCTTCCAAGAGGGCGACCTTGTGCTCCGGCTGATCCAGCGAATAGCCGGCCAGCACAAGCTCTCGGCCCCTTGGGAAGGCCCCTTCGTCGTCAGCAAGGCACTCGGCAACGACTCCTACTACTTGATCGACACGCAAAAACCAAGAGCACGCAAGAGAGATGACTCCGGCAAGGAGTCGGAGCGACCATGGAACACAAACCTCCTAAGACGATTTTACAGCTGAAAAGCAGTATGTATCACGCTACCCTTTTGTTTTAAGTACAAACCAACAGGCCCCCCGAACAGCACTCGGGGACTGCCTTTTATTTATCTATGAATGACGAGTGTCATATCCATGCATGTATTATTACATTTTTGTCCGGCACCGGGTTCGACTAGTCGGCCCGGGGATTGGCCGCCTTGAGCTATATCGAAAGTTTTTCCTAAAGTCAGAATAGTAGTGCGCCGGCTCCCAAGTCCTC
Source organism: Triticum aestivum (assembly GCF_018294505.1). NCBI lineage: Eukaryota > Viridiplantae > Streptophyta > Magnoliopsida > Poales > Poaceae > Triticum > Triticum aestivum. The sequence continues at coordinate 177,064,784 of NC_057799.1, forward strand.
TCTTGTTGAAAGTCGCAGCTCAAAGAACTGACTGTCCGACTAACAAGAGGGAAGACAGAAAGGATGCCCACACGAAAAATGGCTAAGGAACAACGAACCTATATAGCAAAAAAGACGGCCTCCAAACATGCCTGCCGGCTGCCAGAACAGTCGGCTGGCCGGCTTCCTAAAACACTTAAGCTTTAGTCCAACAAAGCTAGAGTACTTCCCCCCCCCAATCGGCCAAGCACTCCCCCGGCTACAGATTGCGGAGCAATTGTTGGACTGGGGAGGCGGCAACCAAGGGAGGGCGGCAAAGGAAAAAGCAGAAGGACAACAAGCAAAAGTACAAGGAAAGGCCAATTGCATAAGTCATATATATACATAAAGCCGCCAACAGGCCGGCAACAGACATAAGTTCGAATACACCCAGTGGGTGGAATTGTGCGAATTTAACCAAACATTGTTCTAAAGAGTAACAAGACAGGAAAAGCAAAAGACGGCAGACTAGGGCGTGACATGGAGGCCGAGCTGGTCGGTGAAGGCGGCCTCGCCGGCTGAAGGAGTGGCGGACTAGCACGCCCCGGCTTGACCATCACCTGCGGTAGGAGGCGTGGAGGCGCGCGACGTAGTGCTGGAGGCGCGGTCAGGCTGAGGCTGGCCGGCTACTCCACCAGCCGGCTCGGCGTCTTCACCCTCCTCCTCCTCTTCTTCGCCCTCGTCGCTGGAGTCGATCTCCTCCGCCGAGTCCTCACCGTACGCCGGGTCCAGCCCAAACCACTCTTCCGGCTGGACGACTCCATTGTCGTCCACCTCGGGGGCGAAGACGCTGGTGTCGGTGTAGTCGGCGATCGCCGAAGCCCGCCGAATGATGGCTGGCCGCACCGGCTCCAGCTCCGTGTCGGCTTGCTGCCGCCAGGTAGCCAGCTGGTCCAGGCTCAGGGTGGGATACCAAGCCTTGACGAACTCCAGCGCCCGCCTGGCGCCGGAGCGAGCCGCCGAGGCCTTCCAAGCCTCAAAGCGGCCGACTGCCACCTCCAGCCAGTCGGCAGTCCGACTGGGGGTGCGAGGGACCACTTGGCCGGGCCAGAGGGCGGCCAAGACCTGCGCGCCGGCACGCTGAAGCCGGCGGAGCAGCCGGTGAGCCGGCTGGATGCGAGCCTGGATCGCCAGGAGCTGTTCCTCCAACGAGCGGCCGGCGGTTGGCGAGATCTCAAAGCCGGCCTGCCTTCGCGCTTGGCGAAGGGCCTCGATGGCCTAGTTGGCGGCAGTCAAATAGCCAGGGAAATACTCTGCGCGAAGAAGAAGAAAGGAAGAAAAGAACACCAAAATCAGAAAACAAGCCAAAGTGGCAGATGGCAAGAAAGGACGAAGAGGTAGGCGGCTTACCGTCAACCAGATCTTCGATCTCGCCATAGCCGGAGACCAGAGTCTTCCTGGCCTCTGCCCAGCCGGCCGCCTCCGTCTCGAACTCGGCCTGAAGAGTGGCTTCGCGGTCTTGCACCGCCTTCAGTGCCGCCTTGTGGCTTTCCTCCTGGTCGGCCAGCTTCTTGACCAGGCGATCGCACTCCTGCACCAAGGCGGCGAGCTCGGCATCCTTGGCACGAAGAGCAGTCTGGGACTCCCCCAGCTGTGCCCTCAGACTGGCGTTGGCCGCTGCAAAGTCGGAAGAAGAAGAAGAACAGTAAGAAACCGTCAAGGAAGATCCGACCCGACTGCTCAGCAGTCGGCCCGAATCTCGGGGACTACACCCAGTGGGTGCGCTGACGCGCCCCCACATGAGATAAACATCAAGTCACGTACCTCGGCTCTCAGTAAGGTCGGCGGTCTTCTGAGTCAGCTCCCGAGCCTGGGAGTTGAAGGCGGCCGCTCGAAGGTTGTGGTAGTCCTACAAGATGGACAGAAGACCGAAGTGAGAACAAAAACAGCAAAGGCAAAACCTCTAAGAAGTTCCAAGCCGCCTGCTCAGCAGCCGACTCGAAACTCGGGGACTACACCCAGTGGGTGCGCTGACGCGCCCCCACGGAAGAAATCAAGATCAAGAAGAAACAAGATGGAATACTAACCCGGATGGCCGCCCGCGTTGCGAGGAACTCGTCGGTGAACTGCCTCAGCGCCGCGGCTTTGCTTTGGAGCCGGGTCCAGACGTCTTGTGCAGCCACGTTCACTACGGCTGTCCCTCCGCCTGGCATCCACCCCGAGGTAGCGCTGGCCGCCTCCGCGTCTCGGGCCGACGAGCTGGAGCCCACGGCCGGCTGTGGCTCCGACGCGGCTTTCTGTGGCTCCGACGCGGCCTTCCCCGCGCGCCGGTTCAGCGGCACCCGGACCGCCACCTCAGCCCTCACGGCCGGCTCGCCCTCCGCCGACTGTGCAGGCGGCGGATCAGGCCGGCCGCCTTGGGCCGCCCCAGTTGGCGGGGTCGGCTCCGGCGCCTTCTCCAAGATGATGACGTCGTCGCCGCTTCCCCCCAGCCCTGGCTGGTCGCCGCTGGCTCCCCCAGGCGAGGGCTCCATGTCCCCAGGTGCCATGACGCGCAGCGGGGTGACCATCAAAACCTCCCCCACCGCCGCGGCCTCAGCCTCTGCCTGAGCCCTGGCTGCGGCCTCGGCGAGTGCCTTCGCCGCCTCCTCCTCCCGTGCCGCCTGGGCGGCGGCCGCCTTCCGTGCCTCCGCCTCCCGTGCCTCCTGCTCCTCCCGCGCCTCCCGCGCGTTCCTTTCCGTCGCCTCCTGGAGGTCAGCGCGGGGGTCCACGCGGCGGGTGGTGCTCCCAGAGCCCCTTGGCGACTCGACGACGGAGCCGGCAGCCGCCCGCTCAAGTGACAACGGAGCTCTGATCGTTGAGGAAAAAGACGAGAGTTCAAGAACCACCAAAGAAAGAAAGAAAGAGAGTACACAAAGAAAGCGAACTTACGCCGACACGGTCTGCGGTTACTTCACCACCTTGCGGAAGCGAGCCGCCTTCGCGGCCGCCTCCTCCCGCCTGGTGGCTGCCGCCCCGCCTCTGGGTTTCTTCGTTCGATTGCCGAACAAGCCCTGGGCGGCGCGGCGCTTCTGACCTCCACCCCGAGCAGGCTGCGCGGCGGAGGAACCCGCGCCGCGTCCAGATGCCGGCTGGCGGCGCGGGACGGCTTCGGCTTCATCGTCATCCGGCCAGTCGTCAAAGGTGGCACTGAACACGGAGCCGCCTGCTTCGCCGCCGGCTTGGCCTCCGCCCGGCTCGACATCGTCGTCCATACGGACCGCCCCCAGGTCGGGGTCCTCCAGGTCGTGTTCGGTCCGGTCGGGGGCGAATCGGCGCTCCGCGTCTGACCCGCCGGCCGGCCGAAGCAGAGAGCTTTGTCGAAGAACAAGCCAACTAAGTCAAAGTCGACCAAGAGGTGCTCGGCAACAAATCAAAGAGAGAGAAAAAGAGACAAGGGGAGCATACCGTAGGCGGAGGATTGGCTCGGCTATATGGCTCCTTGCCGAACTGCCACTCTTCGGTGAGTTTGCAGTTCGCAAGGTAGTTCACCATGTAGGCGACCTCCTCGCGCGGCATCTCCTTGGTGCACATTCGGCTCGGATCGAGCTGGCCGCTCATCTGACAGATCAGATGAGGCCGGCTCTGGAGCGGAAGAACCCGGTGCGTGACGAACGCGGCCAGAAGATCGGGCCCCGTCAGGCCCTCCGACTGGACCATCACCCGCAGTTGGGCGACGGCGGCGTTTCCAGCCGGCGACAGCGTCACCGCCCGGAAGGACCACTGGGGCAGCCTGCCCGCTAGTGGGCCGGCTACGTAAGCCGGCAGGTTGATGTAGTCGCCCCGTGGGGCGATGTTCCGCACGTAGAAGTACGACTTCTGCCACTTCTTCACCGATTGGATTAGCGGGATGACGGGGAAGGGGTTGTCGGCGACCGATCTCCGCGACGCGATGAAGGCGCCAGTCTGAGCCGGCACGCCCCGCATGCGCGTGCCCAGCTTCGACTGGAAGAACTCCCCCCAGAGCTCGAGGGTGGGGAGGACGCCGAGGTAGCCCTCGCACAGGGTGACGAAGGCGGACAGCAGCACCACCGCGTTGGGGGTGAGGTGGTGCGGCTGGAGCTGATAGAAGTCGAGCCAGGAACGGAAGAAGGCGCTCACTGGCAGGCCGAAGCCGCGCAAGAAGTGCGAGCGGAAGACCACCCGCTCGCCCTCCTACGGCTCCGGTGTGATTTCCCTCGCCGGCGCGAGGCGGACCTCCACTTTGTCCGCGGTGGGCAGCCGCCGCGTGTCGCGGAGGAAGTCGACGTGGTCGTCGTGGACGTTGGAGCCGTCCCAATCCCCGCCATACTGCTCCGTGGCGGGAGGCATGGCGAAAGCTAGCGCGGCGGCGGAGGAATGCGCAGTGGAAGAGCGCGGCGGGGAGGCGCTGTCGCGAGAGCGGGCGAGCGAAGAAGACGGTGGAAGTAGGAGGAGCGTGCGAGGGCCTGCCGCCCTCCACCTCCCCCTACTTATAGCCTCGCAAGGCAAGGCCGAAGAGGCCGGACGTGGGGGGAGACGTGGGATTAACTGCGCCCACTCCCCCCACATCTCGCGATTATTGCGCATAAATGCGAGCCGAAACTGCCGCACAGGACGTGCGGGCGGTTTCGGGATACAAAGGATCCGCGCCTGGGCCGGGGCGCGGACGTGGCGGGCCCCCTCCCTGCGGCGACGTCTCGTCACGCGCGTGGGCTGGCAGGCTTTCCGGCCACGTGGTCCGCAGACGGCTAGTGGCCGGCCCGTGGCCGGTGCACGCGCCAGCGGGCTCTCGCCCTCCGACTCCAGAAGATTTCGACTCGGGCGGTGCGCCTGACCAAGGCCGGCTCCCAGCTGCCGGCTTGTCAAGATAGGAAGCTGATCGAGCTTCTCAACCCCTACTCCACCTCGAAGCCCAATCAGCTTCGGGGACTACTGTCGGAGATAATGGCCACGGGTAGCCTAACCGACTACCCTTGGTTCTTCGGACAAATTATCAGGCTTTTGGGCCTTCAAGCACTCCGAGCATCTGGGCCGCCTTCCCTGGCCGGCTACCTCTGAAGCCGACTCCCGGAAGGCGACCCAGCCTCAGACAACCCCTCCCTAGGACGACTACGGGGTGGCCGATCCAGGAAGCCGGCCGAGAAGGACGCCGACTCCTAGGAGCCGGCCGAGACCACAACCACCAAAGCTGTTCCCACATAACGGCGACAAGACGGGGTGTGGCCACAGTGCGGCCCACTACCCCCGAAGCCCGAGGCGGGCATGGCTACAGGAGGCCGTACGGGACGGCCATCTCCCGTGCGGCTCGGCACTGTAGCCATGCTAGCCCCGACGTCATGCACAACAGACTCCCGTACGACCCACGGGCGGCGGGCCCCTTCAGCCAGAGAGAGGCGTGGAGGCGGCCCGGCCTTTCCCAGTCGGCCAGGGGCGTAGCCGGCTTCCAGAAGCCGGCTACTCCCTTCCTCGAAGCGGGAGCCCCATTAAGGAGACAAGACGAGGTAAGGCTACAGTGAGAGCCCCCAAGGCGGCCCACTGTAGCCACGCTTACCTCGACAAAGCCCTCGTCATCAAAGGCGAGGCTACAGTAAGCAACCGCCGACAAGACCCTAGGCGGTGGGGCCGGCCTGTCGACCAAGAAGCCGGCAGCCGGCGGGACCCACCAGCCGGCGGGGCCCAATTGCCGGCGGAGAAGCCGGCAAGCGTAGACACTGACGGTCGGGACCAGCTCCCAGTCGGATTACCGTTGTACCCCCGGGGGGTAGGCCTATATAAACCCCCCGGAGCACCCATGCAAAGGGTTGGCCTCTGAGCATAGAGTCGCCTTCTAAGCATAGCCTACACACACACCATAGATAGAGAGAAGCAAGAGCTAGCCTTGTTCTTCTTCTCCCTTGATCCCAACAGCTCTAGGAGCGATTGTAGCTACCCATTCTCAATCTAGTGATCATGCGGAGACCCCGCAGAGCAGGACTAGGGGTGTTATCTCCTCGGAGAGCCCCGAACCTGGGTAAGATCCGCCGGCGTGCATGTCTCCGCCTCATCCCGTTTCCAGGCACCGGCGACGTTCTATTGGCTCCCACACAGATAAGCCATCCGTTGGCATATGTCGCACCAACCACCCGACAGAGCTTCTAAAAATTCTTTTCAAAGTTTGACGTAAAAATGATTTATCATCAGTCAAATGTCCTTCTCCAAGATCTTTCAAATTCTTTTCGTCGTTGGTTCAACATTTCTAATTTTCATTCCGGAGTGCCTCAATAATTCATGGTGGTGTTTCTCATCATGATTCTCAACATTTGAAGACCGAAGAAGGATTTCTCCTAAATCTTGGTCCGTTCTCTTAAAAATTCATAGTTCTAGCTTATGCCATCCTCTCATGATTTTTTTCGATTGTGAGAATTCTTTTCTTAACCATCCGGAGTATTTCAGTGTTGTTTTCATTTCTTGATCATCCAAAGGCCATCATTTCAGAAATTTTCTTCGTTCTAAGTTTTTCAGCCTCGTTCTCCAACTATTCTAAATTGATGTCTCTTCGTTCTTCTCCAAATCTTACCGGTGCATCGTCCAAGTATTCTCTAATCAATTCATGATCTCTTCGTTTCACTTGTATCTAAATTCTGTCTAGTATCTTCATTCGTTTTTCCAATTCTTCCCGGTGAATTGCGCCTTTGCTACTTTCTTTTCCAATTCTTACGGTGATTCATTCTCTTTTCTTCATTCATTTTAAATTCTTACGGTGGTTCGTTCAAGAGTTCTCTTCCTTGGTTATCATATAAATTTATTCGTTCTTTCCAATCCTACCGGTGGTTCGATGAAGACCTTCCCAAGTTTGCGCTATATCTATCTTAATCCTTTCTACGAGAATAAGTAGTATGCAAAAATCCATTGCTTGTCATCAATTTATATTGGTGAAGGATAAGCATAACATAATTCTTATCCTTGTTTCCTCCAAGTGATTAATTCCTTTCTTTCGGAGTTCGTTCATGATATCAAATTCTCGGTTCCAAGTTGTTCATCTTTTCTTTCCGGAGCTCCAAGTTATTTCAATTATATCATTTCAAAGTTTCATCTAATCATTGCAAGGTTTCTCCCGGAGTTCTTTTCAAGTTTCCATTTCGTTTGATCATTCTTTTATTACCGGAGTTCTTCATGGAGGCTCTACATGGTGGTTCGTCAAGGATTCCTTTCATTTTTCAATTGTTCTTCAAGATTTCTCTTGAAGTTATGATCCGCCAGGCTATACTAAAAAATTAACATGGTGTTCAACACATGTCTTGTTTTGAGGAGTTCAAGTATTCTTCATCTTGCATTCCGAAGTGCAATTCTTCCTACCTTATCTTTTGAGGTGGTGTTATGTCATTCTCGATAATTCTCCTTCGGGTTTCATGATTCACAAAGTTTTCAAGAGTGACATATTTAAATCCATCATTTTATCTTCGTTCAAGGGATTTTTTTCAACCAATCAATCCTTTTGTTGGAGTTATCTTGGGTTATATTTCACCTACAGCCTTCCCTACGGAATGTTGCTAATTGTGGTGTCTATCAATGATCCAAATTTTCTCCTATCCTCTCGGCGAGAGAAGTTTTCATTTCTTCGTTGATCTCAAGCAATCATTTGTTTCCGTTGGTGGCAGAAGCTCACCTCATAATTTTGAGATGTTTGCCATAAGCCCACTACAAGCTTATTCTTTTCGTTGTTGGTTTTCCAACAATTCCGTTCTAACCTTCTTGGAAGGATGCTTTCCAAGCTCATTTGTGGCAGAAGTTGTCAATTTCTTCTCCATTCTTTATTCTGACGATCTATCTTCTATTCGTTCGTCCCGGAGGCATTGTGATGTTGCTCTCTTCGACCAATCATCTTGTTTTCTCAAGATCATGTAATTTTTCCTTTCTTATCCGTTTAGCCGGAGTGTCGTGTTTTCATTCGAGTTCTCTCATCTTATCAAGTTTTATCTCCTTCCTCAACCGGAGTAAGGTCTGAAATCTTTTTTTCCCCTTGTGCCATTATTGCATTAGTTCCGGAGGCAATGTGTTGTTAATTTCATCGAGTATCCCCTCATCTTGTCAAATTCATGTTCAATTCCTTCCAGTTACAGTCGGAGTGCTGCCCAAATTATATCACTCTTATTCCTTCTCTATCTTGTTTTAACCGGAGTGTTGTCGTAATTGATCTTTATCGTTCCTTATACATCTCGTTTCAACCGGAGTGCTTGCATGTACTTCTTGTCCATCTTAACCATTTTGGTTTGTTTTTCAACCTACAAGGTTCTTGTAATGGTCCTTGTTCCTCTTGCTGAACGGAGTGTTGTAAATTTTGTTCACCTTCGTCGTGTCATTTCTTCAAGCTTTGCGACCTCTCAAGGTTCTTTGGTTTCACTCGTTTGTCAAAGAAGCAATTTTGTTTTACCTCTTCCCCTTCCGTTTCTCTCCGGTGCCATCCTAGATCTCGGGACGAGATCCTCTTGTAGTGGTGGAGTGTTGTAACGCCCCGAGACCGACGCTTCAGAAGACTTCCTTATTTTCATGATCACCGCGTGTTTTTTTGCTGCTTGCTCTTTTATTTTTGCATTGCATCATGTCATCATGCCATCATGTCATTAAATCTTTGCATAAAAACCCAACTAAATAAATTGCATGGATCTTCGATCCATTTAAATCGAGGGAATTCACATGGTGATTTCTCTTTATAACATATCCTCCTAATATTTATGGAGCTATTATAAATATTCCATTAGTTGGAGTTCACCATAACACACTTGCAAAATATCCCAATGCCTTTGTTATCTTAGTTCTTGGTCTCCAACCTCGCATTATTTTTTTTCATCTTATTCCGGAGCTCCACCAAAAATCCAAACATTTTTGGACCTTCCCAACCCTCACTTCCTTCAAATCATTTGAATTAAATTCAAATGCATTTGAATTTATATCGTCCAATCAGGCCACTTCTATTTTTCCTGGATCAAGCGCATTTTTGTGAGTCCGGGAAAATTGTCCGCATGCGAAAATTCTTTCTCTAACCCTCTCTTTCTTTTCCTTTTCTCTAATTCTTTTCTGCCATAGAAATAAGGGAGAGAGAAGGGAGAGACCCCCCCAACCGGCCACTTGGGCCTCCTGTTAGCCGCCGCCCGAAGGCCCATCCCCGCGGCCCACCTAAGCCAAACCCTAGCCCGATCTATTCCCCATCTCTCCCTCTGCCGTCGCCTCCTGCCCGATCCCCTCTCCCCTCGTCCTCCTCCAAACCCCGACGCCCTCCTGGCCAGCCGTGCCCCTCCATGGCGCTGCCTTGCTGCTCCCTCCAGCGCCCGAGCCTCCTCCTCTGCTTCGCCCCCTCCTCTGCTCCCTCAGCCATGGCGCTCCGCCGCCCCTCGCCTGGACCCGTCAAGCCCCGCCACCGGCTTGTTGCTCTGCTCGACCCCGACCTCGCCGGCTTCGTGCGCCTGCTCGCGTCCAGCCCCGTGGCCCGGGAGCTGGCCGTCGCGCCGTTCCCCGACCTCCACCATCCCGCTTCGAGCGCGAGCCCCGCAGTGCTCTGTCCCGCGCCGCATCCTCCCTCTGCCTCCTCGCCATGGCCGCCGCGTCTCCCTCTGCAGGGCCAGGCCGCACCGCACGTCCTCCTCGTCAAGCCCCCGTCGCCCGAGCGCTCGAGGAGAGGAGCTCCTCGAGCACATGCGCCCGCATCCGCTCGTTCCCTCCGTTGTGGCCGGAGTTCGCCGGAGCCTGAGCACCGGCCGCCTTGCACCCGCGAGCACCACCACCTCCAGCGCGCCTCCAGCCTCCTCCATGCGCCAAGTCCCTGTTTCGCGCCCCTGTTGCTGTTGACGCCAAGTCCAACAGTCATCGAGCATGGATTCGCCATGTACAACTACTGACACCCGTGGATTTCACCAAGTACCTCTACCGACGACCGAGACCCTGGTTTCGACAAGTTCCTCACGGCGACCCTGAACATCTACGGGATATGTACGACTTCGAACCGTGTACCACGATGAACATGTACGGCTACACGACGACCCGCCAAGACCCTGAACAACTACCGCCGCCGTGTAGAACTACTCCCACTAACGTCGCGAGTACAACTACTTCCACTCGAACGCGTTCCGCCCTGAATGCACGCTTCGAAGGTATAACCCCGAGACGACGTCCGTGGACCGAATGCATGTGTGTTGTATGAGATGCTCGTGTTTGCTCCGTTTCCGAGAGAGGTCTTTGCACATTCCTCGATTGCCATGCCGCCGTACCGTGGGAACCCGGAATCCGGGAGCACCCCACCATCTCTTGCGCATTTCACACATCCGCACAATTCTCTTTTGCGCCGGTATCTCCATGAGCGACCGGAACCGATATGTTGTCGTGGCATCCTTTTCGTTATCGTTGCCGTGGCACCCCTTTCTTCCACCACGGTAACAAATGCCTCGTATCATTTTATACCAACACTTTCATAAAATTGCATATAACTTACATCTGTCATTCGCATCATGATAACAACATTTAAAATGTCTAAAATTGATGTTTGCATTAAAATTGCTAAATGACATATGGGGAATTTTCGGTATTGTCGTTTGTTATTTCCGGCCTCATTTAAACTTGCCTAGATAGGTTGTTTAATTATGATGCACCCCTTGCCATGTTTAATAACATTTAATATTGTTGGGTACATAATGAGAGAGAACTAAATAATTCAATGTGGTGTTTCGTCAATATGCAACTCGTTGCATATTGAGCTCCACTTAATTTGTAGTGTTGTTTGTTGCACTTTGCCATGCCATGCTCATTAAACCGGACATGCATCATACTTGATTGTGCATCATGCCATGTGTATGTGGTGGTTGTTTACTATGTTGTTTGTTTCTTTCCGGGTTGCTTCTCTCGTTAGCTTCGGTTTCATTCCGGAGTTGTGAGGATTCGTTCGACTACGTCCGTTTGTCGTCTTCATGGACTCGTTCTTCTTCCTTGCAGGATCTCAGGCAAGATGACCACCTCTCGAAATCACTTCTATCTTTGCTTTGCGAGTTGCTTGTTCTATTGCCATGCTGCGCTACCTACCACTTGCTATATCATGCCTCCCATACTGTCATGTCAGCCCCTAACCTTTTCACCCTTCCTAGCAAACCGTTGTTCGGCTATGTTACCGCTTTGCTCAGCCCCTTCCTATAGCGTTGCTAGTTGCAGGTGAAGATGAAGATTGCTCCATGTTGGATTATGTTTATGTTGGGATACCACAATATCTCTTATTTAATTAATGCATCTATATACTTGGTAAAGGGTGGAAGGCTCGGCCTTATGCCTGGTGTTTTGTTCCACTCTTGCCGCCCCTAGTTTCCATCATACCGGTGTTATGTTCCTTGATTTTGCGTTCCTTACGCGGTTGGGTGATTTATGGGACCCCCTTGACAGTTCGCTTTGAATAAAACTCCTCCAGCAAGGCCCAACCTTGGTTTTACCATTTGCCTACCTAAGCCTTTTTCCCTTGGGTTCTGCAGACTCAAGGGTCATCTTTATTTTAAACCCCCGGGCCAGTGTTCCTCTAAGTGCTGGTCCAAACTAGAGCCACTTGCAGCGCCACCTCGGGGAAACTCGAGGTCTGGTTTTAGTTGTACGTAGTGTTCATCCGGTGTGCCCTGAGAACGAGATATGTGCAGCTCCTATCGGGATTTGTCGGCACATTCGGGCGGCTTTGCTGGTCTTGTTTTACCATTGTCGAAATGTCTTGTAACCGGGATTCTGAGACTGATCGGGTCTTCCCGGGAGAAGGTTTATCCTTCGTTGACCGTGAGAGCTTCTAATGGGCTAAGTTGGGACACCCCTGCAGGGTTTAACTTTCGAGAGCCGTGCCCGCGGTTATGTGGCAGATGGGAATTTGTTAATATCTGGTTGTAGAGAACTTGACACTTGACCCTAATTAAAATGCATCAACCGCGTGTGTAGCCGTGATGGTCTCTTCTCGGCGGAGTCCGGGAAGTGAACACGGTTCTTGTGTTATGTTTGACGTAAGTAGGAGTTCAGGATCACTTCTTGATCATTGCTAGTTCACGACCGTTCCGTTGCTTCTCTTCTCGCTCTTATTTTCGTATGTTAGCCACCATATATGCTAGTGCTTGCTGCAGCTCCACCTCTTTACCCCATTCTTTCTTATAAGCTTAAATAGTCTTGATCTCGCGGGTGTGAGATTGTTGAGTCCTCGTGACTCACAGATACTTCCAAACAGTTGCAGGTGCCAGGGATACCAGTGCAGGTGCCGCAACTGAGCTCAAGTGGGAGCTCGATGAAGATCGTGTTCGGTGTGTTGTTTCTTTTCATGTTGATCAGTAGTGGAGCCCAGTTGGGACGATCAGGGATCTAGCAGTTGGATTGTCTTCTTTTATTTTGATTCCGTAGTCGGACCTATGTGTGTAGCTTGAATGATGTATGTTTTTATCCATGTATTGTGTGAAGTGGCGATTGTAAGCCAACTCTTTATCCCATTCTTGTTCATTACATGGGATTGTGTGAAGATGACCCTTCTTGCGACTAAACCACAATGCGGTTATGCCTCTAAGTCGTGCCTCGACACGTGGGAGATATAGCCGCATCGTGGGTGTTACACATGGCGGCTGCGAGAGGCGAAGGATGAATGACGACGAAGGCGCGGCGGCGAGCAAAGGCAAGAACCTGAGAGGGAGGAAGAAGGGGACGGCGATTCCGAGATTGGAGAAAGAGCAGAGGGTAAATGAGCAGCGCGCGTGCGGTTATTCCTTTTTATGGGAAAGGCGCAGGCCGCCTCTTTACCATTTACTGTGATGTGACGCATGCATGCGGGAACCGCCCCACGCATGACCCCCACGTCACGCACGACCCCCCCCCCCTCATGTCGCGCGTTCAACGCGGGTCATGGGGAAGTCCAGCGGATGAAGAAGTTATTCGGTAAAAATCCGCCCCGCCTACCCGCGCACCGTTCTGGGCCTGGCCCAACAACATGTCGCGCTTATGTGTGGCCCAGGCCCGGGGGCTCCTGTCGGTGTACAAAAGTAGGGGCACTCCTTTTTTACCCTTTAGTTGTGCACGGGCAGTCAGAGCCACGCCCACGGCCACACTGAGCAGCGCAAAAGAGGGGAGCCGGAGCACAAGGCGACCAGAGGCAATGCCAAGAACAAGGAACACAAAAGATCAAAGGGGCGAGGTGGACTCCCCTGACAAGACCCTTGCCGGGGCGGCCTCCGCGGCCCTAGCAAGAGCCTTGCCGGGGCAACTTGCCCGACGCCAGCGGGGCACTCCACCCTTGAGCCCAAGGGTTTCCAACAACCACATTGCGACCGGGGCTCGGGAGGCACCTCCGTGGTGGCATGCAGATCTTCGTCAAGATCATAAACACACGAGATCATATAAGGACCAGAAGACGATGATCCTCGGCGGGATCCTAGCCGAGGAAATCTGCGAGACCCCCGGCAAGACGCTTGCCGGGGAAGACCACGATGCCACGGCAAGGCCCTTGCCGAAGACACCTACGGGGCCGCGGCCAGGCCCGTGTCTGCCAAGGCTCCACCGCCGTCCCCATGCAGCTGCCAGCTCAACCAGCTGAGCAGGCACCTGCGTGGCGACGAGCGGCCTCCACGACCGACCCAGCAATCACCTGCATGGTGGCATGCAGATCTTGGTGAAGACTCGACCACCGTGCCAGCCTAGCAGCCAGCCAACGTGGCGCCACGATGCCTCGTCAGCTCGGACGCGTGTCGAAGCCAGGCGAGGAGGCGACAGCTGGGACGTGCTTCCTTGCCGTCCCCGATAAAGCAAGAGGGGCACGTCGGCAGCGCATTAAATGTGTTTGTCCGGCGGTGCTAGAGGATAGACTCATCGACTGTAGACCTTTCAACTCCTGTGTGCCACTGTGGCAACCCCTTTTTCCTATAAAAGGAGGCCCGAGGCGACCAGGAGGAGGATTCGGATCTTTTGGGCTAATCGCACCCCGTAGCTAGCTCAAGAACACAAGAACACTCAAATACATCCACCAAAGCAGGACTAGGGTATTAGCATCTTCGTGGCCCGAACTTGGGTAAACGATCCGTTTGCTTCCTGTCAGACCCACTCTTTGCACAACCCCGCGCCTGCCAACCGTAGAACGGATCCCAGGGATTCCATAGGTGTCGATTTCCCCCGACACCCTCCCCTCGACCTCACACCACCGCCGTGCTTCGCAGCACCCCCAGGCTATCCCTTTAATCTCGGCCGACCTCCAGATTGGGCGCCAGCAGCTCTAGGCCCCACACTCCCCTAAGATACACACCGAGGCGTTGCTTCCCCGGCGTAATAGGCGGAGTAGCGCCTATTGCGCCATGGAATGCTTCCGTTAATTGGGAATCAACTGACCAGGAATTGAAATCCAGGGGGCAACGGACCTCTAGCTAAGGTGAAATATTATATGAGGAGAAACCTTGTGCATCGCGAGTTACTAGGAACATCTAGTATCAAGAAGAAGCGGTCAACTATTGTCTTCTGTGGGATGAATACCGTGCAAGCAGACACGTAAGATTTGCGCGAATAAGGGAAGAGGACTACCATTTCCGGTTGCCAGTGTTGTGTCCTTCATATGTCACGCCGATGTTCTTCTTTTTGCCGGGGGAACCGATGTTTTGGAGGAGGGTGCATCCTTGGACGAATCCATGGACAAATTGTTGACTGTGTTGCCGTGGCCGTATGTCGGCGGAGGGGAAGCAGATCCGACGCGGCAAAGGACGGCGTAGAAGGAACAGCTCTGGTGCGGTGGACGGTGGCGAAGTTGGAGCGGCAGTGGTGAGGCCCAGGACGGCGTGGTTGAACTGGCTCGTGTACGGACAGCTCGGGCTTGGCTTCAACTACTAGCCGTGGAGGGCGTTGCGGTTGAGGTTGCGGTGGACGACGATGTCGGGGTATCGGCTGGCGTGATAGAGGAAGGCGACGGTTGATAGGTGGGATGGGGTGGCGGATGGTGGACGCCGGGGTTTCACGGCTGGTGGAGAGGTAGTTTTGGCGCCCACGGAGTACGAATGGGGAATCGGACGGGGAGGGGGAGCTAAGGGAGAACCATGTTTCGGTGTGGGACGCGCTTGTTTTTGGCTTTTTTGAACAGATGGGACGCGCTTGTTTGAAATTTGGGGAAAGTACAAACTTTGCCCCCCTCTTAAATTTCGGACCTTCTGCGGGTCGGGGGTAGGATGGTAATCCCCGGTGTCCCAAATAGTGGGCGGGAGTGATTTCGGTCACGCGCAGGTGTGCTTAGGCGGCCATTGTGTATGAATGTTTTTCGGAGATGGTTGCGTGGCGTCTAGAAGAAGCTACAAACCTACCCCTGTTTAGACCTTTGGACATCGGGTCGGTAGGTTTCACGGGTCGGAGTTAGAAAAGTAATTTCCTTCTACCAAACATTGGTCTCACGCGGTTTCGGGCGAGTAGAGGCTCTTTTGGCACTTCGTTCGAAATTTTGAAACAGAAGCATTCACGTTTAGAGTACTCTTGAACTTTGAGGATTGACCTAAATAGACAACATTAAATTTGACCCTGTAGGTTTGAAAACCTCATTAAATTATCCACTTCTTTTTGAAATTTTGACACTTGAAAATCCTATAACTACGATTATTTTGGAATGGAGGAGCTAAATTTGAATCTATTTTGTACACGACTATATATGCTATTATGTACAAAAGCAGAGCAAAGATTGGTGCCCCCATAATTTAGGTATGATTTACAAATGCCATGATATCGAATTCAAATAATTGAATGGACTTCATGTTGAATTCGAATTTTTTAAACCACCTTAAGTTGAATTCAACTGTATGCTAGTTAATAGCTAGCGATTTATAATGTTCATTGTGTAACTTCCGTATGTATAATGTGCTTTACACACACAACATGAACTATACTCACGTTTATATTCGATTGCTAAAGCGATGCATTGTCTGGAGTTCAAAATACTAACTATGTGGATCAATTATGTCGAATAATAAGATAGACATGCTCAAATTCGATAGAATCTAGATGTCTGATGGATCAATGACCGTTCCTTACGTGAATTGCAAATATCATGACCCCATCCTAGTATTTGGATACAATTTATATCTTTAATCAATTTGTGCATCAGTATTTTACGTGTAGTTTCACTCTCCATCGGTGGTCTCTCACACATGCTCACACACTCTCTCCCGAGGTGTCTTTCTCGCAGACATGCTCTCGATATAACCCTCCCTCCCTCTCCTAACCATTTACGACTATTTTCACTAACCTTTATCACAAGCACTCTTCCTCTCACAAGCATACACACGCACAATCCCCATCGACCCATTTCTATATACATAGACCTACCTACGTGTCTGCTGTACGCACATTATCTGTAGGCCTGTCTCTCACGCATTGTCTCACACCTCTCTTCCGAATCGACGAGTATGATTCTAGCAGAGCATTATGTAGGATGCCCCTTAAAGTTAGGTTGGATGAATAGTAATATCAGAGATAAGGGGTTACCTTAGTCCGAGGACCTAGGGTTACAAATCCTAGCTGGCTTTGTCAGTGGACACAAAGTCCTTCACGAATCTTCTATCTTTGTCTTGTACGACTAGTCATCCATGGGTCTCCCTAAATGCGTCACGAGCTGACCAATGTGGCGCAGGACAGAACCAAACCAAGGGCCTCGCCTCGGCGCAACGGACCTCACGCGGTGACACACCCTCTGCCCCCAGGTCTCGTTATCTTCTCACACCCACACATACCAACACAGACACCACACAAAAAAAATTCTCCTCGTGCCTCTATCCCCTCCCCCCTTGCATTTACACACTCAAGGGAATCTCTTGCCGTGGCATCATATTCGTCTCTCTCTCTAGACCTCTCTCATTTGTCGTGCTATCTCTCCCACGCCCCTCCCCCGGCCCCTGATACGTCTCCAACGTATCTACTTTTTCTCACGCTTTTCCTCTTGTTTTGGACTCTAATTTGCATGATTTGGATGAACCTAACCCCGGACTGACGCTGTTTTCAGCAGAACTACCATGGTGCTGTTTTTGTGCAGAAATAAAAGTTCTCGGAATGGAACGAAACCCCGGACTGACGCAGTAATTTTTGGAGCCAGGACCCACCAGAGAGGGGCCCCTGGTTGGGCACAACCCACCAGGGTGCGCCCCCTCTCCTAGCACGCCCAGGTGGGTTGTACCCACCTGGTGGCCCCGCTGATGACCCCCCTGATACTATAAAATCACATATTTCCAGAAAAAATCAAGGGAGAAAGAATTATTGCGATCCACGAGACGGAGCCATCGCCACGCCCTGTTCTTCCTAGGGAGGGCAGATCTGGAGTCCATTTGGGGCTCTAGAGAGGGGGATCTTCGTTCTTCGTCATCACCAACCCTTCTCCATCACCAATTCCATGATGCTCCCCATCAGGAGTGAGTAATTCCTTCATAGGCTCGCTAGTCGGTGAGGAGTTGGATGAGATTCATCATGTAATCGAGTTAGTTTTGTTAGGGCTTGATCCCTAGTATTCACTATGTTCTTAGATTGATGTTGCTATGACTTTGCTATGCTTAATGCTTGTCACTTTGGGCCCGGGTGCCATGAACTCAGATCTGAACCGTTTATGAATTCATCATTATATCCATGTTTTAGATCCGATGTTGCAAGTTATAGTCACCTACTACGTGTTATGATCCGGCAACCCCGGAGTGACAACAACCTAGCCCACTCCCGGTGATGACCGTAGTTTGAGGAGTTCATGTATTCACTATGTGTTAATGCTTTGTTCTGGTTCTCTATTAAAAGGAGGCCTTAATATCGCTTAGTTTCCAATATGGACCCAGCTGCCACGGGAGGGTAGGACAAAAGATGTCATGCAAGTTCTTTTAATAAAGCACATATGACTATTTACGGAATACATGCCTATATTATATCGATGAACTGGAGCTAGTGCCGTATCACCCTAGGTTATAACTGTCTCATGATGAATATCATCCAACAAGTCACCGATCCAATGCCTACGAATTTATCCTTATTGTTTTTGCTGCGTTACTACTGCTATCATCACTGTTACACTTGCTACAAAATTACTGCTATCACTATTACTGTTACCGTTGCTGCTGTCACTACTATCAAAACTATCATATTATTGTGCTACTGATTAGTTGCTGTAGATAATTAATCTCCAGGTGTGGTTGAATTGACAACTCAGCTGCTAATACCTTCAAATATTCTTTGGCTCCCCTTGTGTCGAATCTATAAATTTGGGTTAAATACTTACCCTCGAAAACTATTGTGATCCCCTATACTTGTGGGTTATCAAGACCTTTTTCTGGCGCCGTTGCCAGGGAGCATAGCTATATTTCTTGAGTCACTTGGGATTATTATCATATTATCAATATGAAGAATCTGAAGGATTCTAAACCGAAGATATTTCCCTCAAGTACGAGGGGAGGTAAGAAACTGCCATCCAGTTCTGCTTTAGATTCACCTTCTGTTATGAGTAAATTTGCAACACCACCACATGCTATCTCTGATATGTCACAAATTATTGATGATGCTACCTCTACTATGGATGATGCTTATGATGATGCCAGTACCTTGCTTGCTAATGATGATGTGCCACTTGGTGACTTTCTTGATAAACAAATTGCTAGAGTTATACAACATGATGTTGTTGAATCTGATGATGAGCTTGAAATTGAATCTCCTGAAACACCTGCTAGAACTAGCCTTCCTAGATATGAATTGCCTAAGGTACCGAAAGGTTATGTTATGAGTGAAGAAGCAACTAGAGATATTCTTGCTTGCAATGATAGAGATGATCTAGAGAAATTACTATGCAAGTATAAAGAAAAATCTCTGAATGCTAGAATGAAATGTGATCCTAAGTTTCCTACTTCACCTATCTGTATTGATGATAAGGATTATGAATTCTATGTCGACCCAGAGTTAATTACTTTGGTTGAATCTGATCCTTTCCATGGTTATGAAACTGAAACTGTTGTGGCACATCTTACTATGCCGAATGATATAGCCACCCTTTTTACTCATGATGAGAAAACTCGCTATTACTTTATACTCAGATTATTTCCTTTCTCATTAAAGGGTGATGCTAAAGCTTGGTACAATACTCTTGCTCCTGGTTGTGTGCGTAGTCCCCAGGATATGATTTATTACTTCTCTGAAAAATATTTTCTTGCTCATATGAAACAAGCTGCCTTACAGGAAATATTTAAATTTGTTCAAACTAAAGAAGAGAGTCTCCCACAAGCTTGGGGGAGGCTTCTCCAGTTACTTAATGCTTTTCCTGATCACCCTCTTAAGAAAAATGAAATACTTGATATCTTCTATAATGGACTAACCGATGCTTCTAGGGACTTCCTAGATAGTTGTGCTGGTTGTGTTTTCAGGGAATGAACTGTTGGACAAGCTGAAGAATTATTGAATAACATATTGAAAAATTATGATGATTGTACTATTCCTGAACCACCGCCTAAACCCACTCCGAAGAAGAGGGGTATATTATATCTCAGTCCTGAAGATATGCAAGAGGCAAATAAATCTATGAAGGAAAAAGGTATTAAAGCTGAAGACGTTAAAAATTTACCTCCTATTGAAGAAATACATGGGCTTAATACACCACCATTGCCTAAGGTGGTAGAGGTAAATTATCTTATGAATTCCAATGAGAATGGTAATCCTCACAATATGCATCCTAGTCAATGCTTTTATGAGTTTGGAAACTACATTAGAAAACAAGATCACTTCAATGCAAATGTTATGAAACAATTGAAATATAATTCTGATATGATTGCTCGCTTGAGTGACTTGTTATTTAGAATATGAAATGATGTTAGAGGTGTTGGAAAACATGCCTCTATGGTTCAAACTCAGTTAGAACAAGTTGCTAAATCACAAAGATAATTACTAGATGAAATGAATCATAATATGCATGACTTTGCTGTTAGAGTTGCAACTAGAGGATGTAAAATGACTCAGGAACCACTTTATCCTGAGGGACACCCAAAAAGAATAGGACAAGATTCACAAAGAAATAACACTAGTGCACCCGGTCCTTCTAAGAAGAAAAAGAAGAAGAAAAATGATAGGACTTTGCATACTTCTAGTGAACGTGAAATAGAAAAACCTCCTGATAATGAAAATGAAACTTCTATCTCTGATGCTGAAACTCAGTCTGGTAATGAACACTCACCTAGTGATAATGAAAAAGATAATGATGAGGTTCATGAAGACTCTCAACCCAATGAAAAAGAACCAGATAATGATGTTGAGATAGAACCACGAGTTGATCTTGATAACCCACAACCTAAAATTAAAAGATATGACAAAAGAGACTTTGTGGCTAGGAAACACAGTAAAGAAAGAGAACCGTGGGTTCAAAAGCCTATGCCTTTTCCACCCAAGTCAACTAAAAAGAATGATGATGAAGAATTTGAACGCTTTGCTGAAATGCTAAGGCAAGTCTTTTTGCGTACTCGCTTGACTGATATCTTGAAAATGCCACCTTATGCAAAGTATATGAAAGACATCATCACTAATAAGAGAAAAATACCGGAAGCTGAAATCTCCACCATGCTTGCTAATTATACTTTTAAAGATGGAGTACCTAAAAAACTTGGAGATCCGGGAATACCAACTATACCTTGCTCTATCAAAAAGAATTATGTGAAAACTGCTTTGTGTGATTTAGGAGCTGGTGTTAGTGTTATGCGTTTCTCTTTATATAAAAGACTTGACTTGAATAAACTCACACCTACCGGAATATCTTTGCAAATGGCTGACAAATCAACTGCCATACCTATCGGTATTTGTGAGGATGTGCCTGTTGTTGTTGCTAATGTTACTATTTTGAGTGACTTTGTTATACTTGAGATGCCTGAGGACGACAACATGTCGATTATCCTTGGTAGACCCTTCTTGAATACTGCAGGGGTTGTTATTGATTGCAATAAAAGCAAGGTCACTTTTCATATCAATGGTAATGAGCATACAGTGCACTTTCCGAAGAAACAATTCCAAGTGAATGGTATTAATATTATTGAAAAATCTCCGACAATCACTATTGGAAGTTTTCAAATACCTTTACCTACTGTAAAAAATGAAATACTTATTGTTGGGGAAATGCATATAACCATTGAGGTAACTTAGTGATTTACGAAAGTTCTTCGGTTTCATACTAATCGAAAGTGGTTGTTAATAAGACCTGATCAACCTTATTAATGGATCATTTTTGAACGGTATGAAGTTGATGAATTTAGTAAGCACTATCTTCTGTCCCAACTCTTTATTTTCTGTTTTTATTAGTTAATAAATAAATGTCATGTTTTGTCTGTTTACTGAACTAGCAAAGTGGCCCGCTCGATGCGCGGGCTACAACTTTAGCAAGTTTAACAATATGATTTTTTTAATTTCTTCTAAAAATACATTTGGGACCAAATGTGTTGGCATTTACGAATACAAGACCTTTTTACCAAATGCAAGAGTATGTAACAAAGGTTGGTCAAAATAAATCAATATTTGACCTCTTTGTCGGTTGATCGTGAAGTAGTGATTCTGAGCATAAGTGGAATTCCTTCTTCATATTTTGGAAATATCAAAATGTCACGTTCGCTTCGAATCATTTGCGAGCGACATGTGGCCGAGTGATCATGTTTTTAGTGCGGGTGTGGCTCATCACGAAATGAGAGCTTATGTTTCCAAACAGGCACGTCGAACCATAGTAACTTTGTACATGTTGGAAATATAATTCACTTTTGGGGAGTAGCACTGGCACCCGAATTTTTTATAGTATATGATTGTATACTATATGTTTGCATGAAAAATTATATCTAAATGCACGTATATGCACTATAATTTTGTGTAAATCATAGCTAGTTAGTAGTTTTTCTTGTATTAAAAAATTAAACTTTTTGTATTCTAAAAAATTGAATCATAGCCCAACATGCTCAAGCAGATGCACACAGTGCGCACACATCTTCTCTCACTATGCTTCGGAAATAAAGGAAATTTTCTCTCTGACTCACACCTTCACACGCTGACACGTGTTCTTGCCCGATGCCCCGATCCCCTTTCTCCTGTCCTTCTCCTCTCCGCTCACTCCAGCTTTGCTGCCACCGGATGAGGTCCGTCTTGTACCGCTGGTAAATCTTAAGCTCCCATGAGTTTCCCTTGATTTGTTTCCCTTAGCGGCTGAGCCTGCTCATCCTCAGTTGTAAGCACCCCCGCAACTCGAATCACTGGTGCGGCCACAGGGTAACCGGCGGTTGGTTTGGCTCCTCGTACGCCTCCTCTATTTCCTGGGCCGTTAAATGGTGACAGATGTGTAGCAGGGCCCGAGGAACCGCTGCGAAAGGAGGGAGGCGAGATCATCGATCTGTACATTGTCGTTGTTGTCGGCGTCCGTGCAGGTGATGTGGGCATGGAGCTCGTCTCCGGCAGCCAGCATGGTGTTGAAACTGTCACGTTCATTGTACATGTACTCTAGTAGTTGATGTTTATCTCTTAGTCTGTTTTGACTAGGTAGGCCTAGTCTTCAGGACTATCCTAGTCCATCGCCACCTCCACGAGACGTGCCCTGCATGTAGGGGTCTCGATCTATATGTAACAACACTCAGTTATGGCAATAGAGTGCGAGAGTTCACAGCTCAGTTTGGTATCAGAGCGATGGTTTCCCCTCCTCCTTCTCCCAAGGCCGATGCCGACTCTGTCGATGCTGCCGCGGCCGCGGCCACCGCGGCCGCTGCGGATCTCCCTACCAACGCAAGCGCTGAAGCACGCCCTCGCGCTCCGCTCTCCCCCGAGAACCCCTCCTCCGTTCTGCCTCTTACTACCCTCCCATCCAGCTTGAGTATGAGGATTCTGGCAACCTTGTCGTCCCCAAGCGCGCGAGCCAGACGCCTCATCGCTGTTCCCTCTCGAGGCGGCCGAGTCGTGGTTATCCTGGACAACAGCAACATTCTTCGACCTACATGTCCCTTTTTTTCCTTTTCATGTCTCTTTCATATTATTCTTTTTGCTTAACCTTTTCTTGTGCATGTACGATTGTAGCAAACTACCAATATAATTAATTAATGTTCGACATGTAACTAATTATTAAAAATCCTAAGTTTAGCAAAACATCATTCTCCTAACTTTTCATTAAGTAGTATCGTAACAGAACAAAAGTTTCTTTTACAATAGTTCTCGAAGACCACGGTTTCGATCTAATGCTAGAAAAATACATGCCAAACGTTAAGAAATTGAGGGTTTGCGTTAGGTTGACGAAGTATGATGACGAGTCAGTTGATGTGCTTGGCCAGAAAATCCAGGAGCTCGTTTCTCCACCATGTTGTTGCTTGCTTCACAGCCGATTCTTGCTTCGTTATCGTACCCCATTGTCTTGTGGTACCAATTGTTGGCATTTCCTCCTGTAGGCTGGCGTATTGGGACTCTAGGAGTATCTTGCTGAATACACTGATCAAGTGAGTGTGCTCTATGGCCTTTATTTTGTACCCTAGAATGTCAACTGAACCGCGGATAAGCGCGCACCTACCAGACCACAAAGGTAATTGCACAATGTTACTATCACTGCTTGTGTTTAACTGCATCCCTGAAAATGTCTGAATTAAGAACAATGTGACATTATGACGGATACGGCAATTGGAATTTTTGTATATTATAAAATCAATCAAGAGTAAGGTTGCAGCAGAATTAGTCATGGATTAACGATTAAATAAA
Organism: Triticum aestivum; assembly: GCF_018294505.1. Classification (NCBI taxonomy): domain Eukaryota; kingdom Viridiplantae; phylum Streptophyta; class Magnoliopsida; order Poales; family Poaceae; genus Triticum; species Triticum aestivum. Next base: position 177,088,436 of record NC_057799.1, read on the forward strand.
TCATTTGGTCTAAAGAAAAACACTACGCTCCTTCATAGGAGTCAGGGCTTAGGTATATGTGTGGAACATATATGTAGCATCAGTGCTTGTTTAAACAGTCGTTTCTCTACAATCGTGTGGAACATATATAGGCTCATTATCAGTGTTTAAGTTTGATTGTGGAGGGATTTGGAAGAGGAGAAGC